>NC_045974.1:46387697-46610668 GCF_010909765.2 Amblyraja radiata | reverse complement strand
GCCAGCAAAGTCCGATCAAAGATAGTCCGAGGGTCACCAATGAGGTACACAGAAACATAGAAAATAGGTACAGGAGTAGGCCATTCGGCCCTTCGAGCCTGCACCACCATTCAATATGATCTTGGCTGATCATCCAAATCAATATCTCATACGTGCCTTCTCTCCATACCCCCTGATCCCTTTAGCCACAAGGGCCACATCTAGCTCCCTCTTAAATATAGCCAATGAACTGGCCTTAACTACCTTCTGTGGCAGAGAATTCCACAGATTCACCACTCTCTGTGTAAAAAAAGATTTTTTCATCTCGGTCCTAAAGTACTTCCCCCTTATCCTTAAACTGTAACCCCTTGTTCTGGACTTCCCCAACATCGGGAATAATCTTCCTGCATCTAGCCTGTCCAACCCTTTAAGGATTTTGTACATTTCTACAAGATCCCCGCCCAATCTTCTAAATTCTAGCGTGTACAAGCCGAGTCTATCCATTCTTTCTTCATATGAATGTCCTGCCATCCCAGGAATCTGTCTGGTGAACCTTTTCTGTACTCCCTCTATGGCAAGAATCTATTTCCTCAGATTAGAAGACCAAAACTGTACGCAATACTCCAGGTGTGGTCTCACCAAGACCCTGTACAACTGCACTAGAACCTCCCTGCTCTTATACTCAAATCCGTTTGCTATAAACTATGTACATAGTTCAGGAATGCTCTATGAACATTGAATTGTCAAATTTTAATTAACTTCATCTTACATCCACTCCCCCTCCCCCCCCCTTCCTCCTCCCTAGTCATTTTACCACAGTTCTCCACTTTGTTTCTCTTGAGATCACACCTTCAACTAGCCAATAATGGAGCTACCAGGCACAGCCCCACCTGAGCTCATTTGTGGCCAACCCTGATTGCTCCTGATTTTCTCACCTCCAGCTCTTCACCTCTTCCTTCCGCCCCCCCACCTACATTCAGTGTGAAGAAGGGTCCCGACCCGAAACATCACCCATCTATTTTCTCCTGAGACGTTGCCTGACCCGCTGTGTTACTCCAGCACTTCATGTCTATCTTTGGTATGAAACCAGCATCTGCAGCTCTTTGCTTTTACACTTATTTACATTGCAGTCTTGCTTTGTGAATAGAAAGCTACATATCCAGTGAACAAGTTTGTAAGTCATAGGAGTAGAATTATGCCATTCAGCACATTGGGTTTACTCCACCCTTCAATTGTGGCTGATCTATATTTCCATCTCAACCCCATTCTTCTGTCTTCTCCTTATAAGCCCTGACACCTGTACTAATCAAGAATCTGACAATCTCTATTTTAAAAATATTCATTGACTTCAGCCGTCTGTGGCAATAAATTCCACAGATTCACCACCCTTTGGCTAAATAAATTCCTCCTCATCTCCTTTCTAAAGGCATGTGCTGTAGAAGTTATAGAATTCTAAATGATTCAGAGTGGGGCTTAGTTGCAATACCGTCTCAAATCTTGAAGCACACTACAAAAGGGTTTACATCACTTTGATTTGCACTCAATAATATTATAACCATATAACCATATAACAATTACAGCACGGAAACAGGCCATCTCGACCCTTCTAGTCCATGCCGAACACGTATTCTCCCCTAGTCCCATATACCTGCGCTCAGACCATAACCCTCCATTCCTTTCCCGTCCATATAACTATCCAATTTATTTTTAAATGATAAAAACGAACCTGCCTCCACCACCTTCACTGGAAGCTCATTCCACACAGCCACCACTCTCTGAGTAAAGTTCCCCCTCATGTTACCCCTAAACTTCTGTCCCTTAATTCTCAAGTCATGTCCCCTTGTTTGAATCTTCCCTACTCTCAGTGGGAAAAGCTTATCCACGTCAACTCTGTCTATCCCTCTCATCATTTTAAAGACCTCTATCAAGTCCCCCCTTAACCTTCTGCGCTCCAAAGAATAAAGCCCTAACTTGTTCAACCTCTCTCTGTAACTTAGTTGCTGAAACCCAGGCAACATTCTAGTAAATCGCCTCTGTACTCTCTCTATTTTGTTGACATCCTTCCTATAATTAGGCGACCAAAATTGTACCCCATACTCCAGAATTGGCCTCACCAATGCCTTGTACAATTTTAACATTACATCCCAACTTCTATACTCAATGCTCTGATTTATAAAGGCCAGCACACCAAAAGCTTTCTTACCACCCTATCTACATGAGATTCCACTTTCAGGGAACTGTGCACAGTTATTCCCAGATCCCTCTGTTCACCTGCATTCTTCAATTCCCTACCATTTACCATGTACGTCCTATTTTGATTTGTCCTGCCAAGATGTAGCACCTCACACTTATCAGCATTAAACTCCATCTGCCATCTTTCAGGCCACTCTTCCAACTGGCATAAATCTCTCTGTAGACTTTGTAAATCTACTTCATTATCCACAACCCCACCTATCTTAGTATCATCTGCATACTTACTAATCCAATTTACACACCATCATCCAGATCATTGATGTACATGACAAACAACAGTGGACCCAACACAGATCCCTGTGGCACCCCACTAGTCACCGGCCTCCAACCTGACAAACAACCATCCACCATTACTCTCTGGCATCTCCCATTCAGCCACTGTTGAATCCATCTTGCTACTCCACCATTAATACCCAACCATTGAATCTTCTTAACCAACCTTCCATGAGGAACCTTGTCAAAGGCCTTACTGAAGTCCATATATACAACATCCACTGCTTTACCCTCATCAATTTCCCGAGTAACCTCTTCAAAAAATTCAAGAAGATTGGTCAAACATGACCTTCCAGGCACAAATCCATGTTGACTGTTCCTAATCAGACCCTGTTTATCCAGATGCTTATATATATTATCTCTAAGTATCCTTTCCATTAATTTGCCCACCACTGACATCAAACTAACAGGTCTATAATTGCTAGGTTTACTCTTAGACCCCTTTTTAAACAATGGAAAAACATGCGCAGTACGCCAATCCTCCGGCACTATTCCCGTTTCTAATGACATTTGAAATATTTCTGTCATAGCCCCTGCTATTTCTACACTAACTTCCCTCAATGTCCTAGGGAATATCCCGTCCAGACCTGGAGACTTATCCACTTTTATATTTCTCAAAAGTGTCAGTACTTCCTCTTCTTTGAATCTCATAGTTTCCATAGCTACTCTACTTGTTTCCCTTACCTCACATAATTCAATATCCTTCTCCATGGTGAATACCCAAGAAAAGAAATTGTTCAATATCTCCCCCATCTCTTTTGGCTCTGCAGATAGCTGTCCACTCTGACTCTAATGGACCAATTTTATCCATCGTTATCCTTTTGCTATTAATATAGATGTAGAAACCCTTTGGGTTTACTTTCACCTTACTTGCCAAAGCAACCTCATATCTTCTTTTAGCTTTTCTAATTTCTTTCTTAAGATTCTTTTTACATTCTTTATACTCCTCAAGCACCTCATTTACTCCATGCTGCCTATAATTATTGTAGATCTCCCTCTTTTTCCGAACCAAGTGTCCAATTTCCCTTGAAAACCATGGCTCTTTCCGATTTTTACTATTTCCTTTCAACCGAACAGGGACATAAAGATTCTGTACTCTTAAAATTTCATCTTTAAATGTACTCCATTTCTCTTCCACATCTTTCCCATAAAACAAAATGTCCCAATTTACGCCTTTTAAATCCTTTCGCATCTCCTCAAAGTTAGCCTATCTCCAATCAAAAATCTCAACCCTAGGTCCAGTTCTGACCCTCTCCATAATTATATTGAAACTAATGGTATTGTGATCACTGGTCCCGAACTGTTCCCCAACGCATACCTCTGCCACCTGACCCGTCTCATTTCCTAACAGGAGGTCCAGCACTGCCCCTTCTCTAGTAGGTACTTCTATGTATTGCTGCAAAAAACTATCCTGCACACATTTTACAAACTCCAACCCATCCAGCCCATTTACAGAATGTGTTTCCCAGTCTATGTGTGGAAAATTAAAATCTCCCACAATCACTACCTTGTGCTTACTACTAATATTTTCACAGAGGAGATCAAGCAGTTTGGACCTCTGACACGGAAGTGGGTCCTTGAGCTGATGAACAACTGCATGCTGACAAGAAACATCCCAAAGATCTGGAGGAAAACCAAAATCATCGCTCTTCTAAAACCTGGTAAAGATCCAGCATATGCAAAGAGCTTCCGCCCAATCTCCCTGCTATGCCACCCGTACAAGCTGTTTGAGCGCCTGATCCTCAACAGGCTTGCCCCAGTCGCTGAACCAGCCATCATCCCTCAACAAGCTGGATTCCGACCTGGCAAATCCACAACAAGTCAACTTCTGAATCTCACACAGCACATTGAAGACGGGTTCCAGAAAGGACTGGTGACAGGAGCCGTCTTTGTTGATCTGTCTGCCGCGTATGACACTGTGAACCACCGCCTCCTCCTAAAAAAGATCTTGGAGAATACCAAAGACCTGGCACTCACGGACCTCATCGGAGCCCTCCTGAAAGATAGATGCTTCTATGTTGTCCTTAACAACAAGCAAAGTCGCTGGCGACGACAACGGAATGGCTTGCCTCAAGGTAGTGTGCTGGCTCCACTACTATATAACATCTACACCAATGACCAGCCAATGGACCAGAACACTGAGCGGTTCATCTACGCCGATGACCTCTGTGTAACATCCCAAGAGAGTACGTTTGAAGCTGTAGAAGCGAATCTCACCTCAGCCCTAGATGAGCTACACCTCTACTACGAGCGCAACCACCTACACGCAAACCCTGCGAAGACCCAAGCCTGCTTGTTCCATCTCAGGAACCGGGAAGCAAACAGACCCCTTAACATCACATGGTCTGGAACACCTCTTGGGCACTGCACCAACCCTGTCTACCTCGGTGTAACACTGGATCGCACTCTCTCCTATAAGGAACACGTCAAAAACACCAAACTGAAAGTTAACTCCCGAAATAACATCCTCCGGAAGCTGACCAACTCCAAATGGGGAGCCACAGCACACACATTAAGATCTACTGCTCTGGCCCTGTGCTACTCCTCTGCGGAGTATGCGTGTCCTGTTTGGGAGAGATCATCCCATGCCAAGAAACTAGACCCAGCGTTGAATAACACCTGCCGCTCAATCACTGGCTGCTTGAAGCCCACCAACATAAACAACCTGCACCTCCTCGCTGGCATTGCCTCTGCTGATGTGAGACGGGAAGTCGCCAGCCGAGTAGAGATGACCAAGGCCACCAGTGATGAACGCCACCTCCTCTATGGACGTGTACCCCCGGCCCAATGGCTGAAGTCCAGGAGAAGCTTTCTCAGCCATGTCCAGCCCCTAATAACATCACGGGAAGAAACCAGACTCCAACTATGGACAAAAAGGCTTGAGGACGACTCCCCTCCTACTGACATGGGTATCCCTCCTTCTGAAGCCCTCCCTCCGGGCTCAGAAGCACCATGGGTCCAGTGGAAGACGTTCAACCGCCTGAGAACAGGAACAGGGCGATCAAAAGCTGCCATGGCCAGATGGGGCTATGAAACTGGCCAAACCACCTGTGAATGTGGAGAAGAGGACCATACAATGCAGCACTGCCTTGTCTGTCCCCTACTACCCAACCAGTGCAGCTCAAAGGATCTTGCAGTGTTCAATAAAAACGCAAAGGACTGTGTAAAGGAATGGGAAACTGTCATATAGCCAACCAGCTTCAAAGACACGAAAAGTAGAAGAAGACTACTAATATCTGCAATCTCCTTACATATTTGCTCTTCCAATTCTCGCTCCCCATTTGGCGGTCTATAATACACCCCTATAAGTGTTGCTACCCCTTTCCCATTTCTCAGTTCCACCCAAATAGCCTCCCTAGACGAGCCCTCTAATCTATCCTGCTAAAGCACTGCTGTAATACCTTCCCTGATAAGCAATGCAACACCTCCACCTCTTGCCCCTCCAATTCTATCACACCTGAAGCAACGAAATCCTGGAATATTTAGTTTCCAATCACAGCCCTCCTGCAACCATGTTTCACTGATCGCCACAACATCATGCTTCCAGGTGTCAATCCAGGCTCTAAGTTCATCCACCTTTCTTACAATGCTCCTAGCATTAAAATATACACATTTAAGAAACCCACCCTCTCTTATTCTCTGTTTATTGTATTTTTCTTCTCTCTCCCCTACATTTTGGGTCAGAGTGCTACCATTCTCTGCCTCCTGCCTCACACACTGACTGCTAGCTTTCCCAATTTGAGTCCCTCCCCCCAACCATACTAGTTTAAAGTCTCCCCAGTAGCCTTTGCAAATCTCCCCGCCAGGATATTGGTCCCCCTCGAGTTCAAGTGCAACCCGTCCTTTCTGTACAGGTCGCACCTTCCCCAAAAGAGGTCCCAATGATCCAGAAACTTGAATCCATACCCACTGCACCAGTCCCTCATCCACTCATTTATCCTCCACCTCACTCCATTCCTACTCTCACTGTCGCGTGGCACAGGCAGTAATCCTGAGATTGTTACCTTTGCAGTCCTTCTCCTTAACTCTCTACCTAACTCCCTAAATTCTTCTTTCAGGACCTCTTCTCTTTTTTTACCTATGTCGTTGGTACCTATAATGTCAATAATTGTTTAATTGGTCTGTAAATTGCCCCTAGTGAGTAGGGAGTGGGTGACAAAGTGGGATAACATGGAGCTAGTGTGGACAGTTGATCGATGGTCAGCGTGGACTCGGTGGGCCGAAAGGCCTGTTTCGTGCTGTATCCTTAGCACAGCACAGAGGCTCAGCAGGCAGAGCCACTGCCTCACAATGCCAGAGACCCGGGTTCCATGCTGACCACGGGTGTTGTAAGTGTGGCGTTTGCACGTTCACCCCGTGACCACATGCTTTTCCTCCGGGTGCTACGGTTTCATTCATATCCCATCTACAATTGTAGATTAACGGACCTCTGTAAAAATGGCCCCATGTGTGTATGGTGTGGGTGAGAAAGTGGGATCACATATAACTAGTGAGAAGGATGGTTGGCGTGGACACAATGGGCCAGCGGTTTCTATGCTGTATCTCTAGCGAAAACTATCACAATGTTTAAAAACCTTTTATACAACTAGATGGATAGCATTGGTTTAGAGGGCCATGGGCCAAACGCAGGCAGGTGGGACTAGTGTAGATGGGGCATGTTGGTTGGCATGGGCGTGTTGGGCCAAAGTGCCTACTTCCACACATTGGAAGGCATGGACAGGCGATATTTTGTGTTGGAGCCCTTCTTCAGACTCAACCCTAACTGGATGTGGGTTCCTTATCCAGTATGAATGGTTCCAACCTGAAATGTCGCCTGCCCATTCCCTTCACAAATAATTTAGTTTTGTTTTGTTCAGTATTTTAGTGTACACAGATTGGAAACAGGCTCTTCGGCCCATCTAGTCCACGCGGACCCGCGATCACCTGTACACTAGCACTATCCTACACACCATAGACAGATACTTGATGGAAGCCAATTAACCTACAAACCTGCATGTCTTTGGAGGGTGGGAGGAAACCGTAGTACCCGGAGAAAACTCATGTGGTCATGGGAGAATGTACAAACTCCGTACAGACAACACCTGGAGTCAAGATGGAACTGGGGTCTCTAATGCTGTAAGACTGCAACTCTACCGCTGTGCCACCTTGATATGCTGAGCTCCTCCAACACATTGAGTTTAGGCAGAAGACTGTACATCTTCCAGCATCAAGAAACCTATGTTATATTCCTCACCTCTGTCTTCTGAGAGGATCAGGACAAGCTGATAGTCCAGCCAATCCCCTTCAAGTTGTTCATGGGCATGGCTCTCTGGATTACGACCGGGGCCCTGTCTTTGTTGGTCACCTGGAGTGGAAGGGAAAAAGTATTTACTTCAGATGCTAGGTGTATTGAGAGGGGGGGGGGCACTGAGGATCTTCTGAAAGGGATTAAATAAGAGTTGCCTGTTACCAGAAACCAAACAAATGTTAGAAAAATGTTCCGCTTCGATCTGCATCGGCTGCTTTGATGTCATTTTCACACCTTAACCTTCCATATCTCCAGACTCCCTCTCCCCTGACTCTGTTTGAAGAAGGGTCTCGACCCGAATCATTACCCATTCCTTCTCCCCACAGATGCTGCCTGACCCGCTGAGTTACTCCAGTATTTTGTATGTATCTTAGAAAAATGCTACCCCATTGTTTGACCAGTCGTTTGCATTCACTCCTCAGGCCTGTGGTCAGTTAAGTTTAGAGATACAGAATGGAAACAAGCCCTTCGGACCATCGAGTTCACACCATCCATTGAATACCCTTTCACACCAGTTCAATGTTATCCCATCTTCTGTTATCAGGCAACTGAACCATTTCACCTACAACTAGAGAGGAGCCTTGAGCATATACAGAGCACCTTTCAAACCATTAGATCCTTAGCACCTACACTATGGAAATCGGCCTTTCAACCTAACTTGCCCAAACTGGCCATGATGCCCCTTTTCTACGCCAATCCTACTTGCCCATGTTTGTCCCATATCCCTCAAAACCTTTTCTATCCATGTATCTGTTCAGTTGACTTTTAAATATTGTATAGTTCCTGCCACAACTACCTCCTCTGGCAGCTGGCTCCCAAAACGCAACACCCCTCAGATTCCTACTAAATCTTGCTCCTCTCACCTTAAACCCATGCCCTCTGGTTCTTGATGTCCCCCCCCCCTGGGTAAAAGGCCCTCTGCATTCATTATTTCTATTCCCCTCATGATTTTATACAGCTCTATATGATCATCTCTTAGCCTTCTGTACCACTATACCCACAACCCTCTGTGTGAAAAAGCTGCCCCTCAGGTCCCTATTAAATCTTTCCCCTCTCCCATTGAGGTGGGTGTATTGAACGAGCTGCCAGAGAGGAAGTTAAGGCAGGGACTATCTCAACCTTTAAGAAGCAATTGGAGAGGCACTTGGATAGGACAAGTTTGGAGGGATATGGGCCAAATGCAGGCAGGTGGGACATGTGGCTAGTGTGGGCAAGATGGGCTAAAGGGCCACACTGCATCACTCTATGTCCTCTGGCTCTTGCCCCTTATGAGAGAAACCAGAATCTCGTTAAAGTTTGGGTCTGTTGTAGACATTGAGCTAAACAGCACGGAAACAAGAACCTGGGTTTTCAACTTTTCAAATTTCTAACTTTTATATTGAAAAGTCACAAACATATTGCAGCAATGGTAGAGTTATTGCCATACAGCGCCGGAGACCCGGGTTCCATCGTAAATATGGGTGCTGTCTGTGGGGAGTTTGTACGTTCTCCCAGTGACGGCGCGGGAATTTCTTCGGGTGCTCATACGCTCATTGAAGCAGAGTTAGGCCATTGAATTATGGGCGATCTTTATCTCCCTCCTAACCCCATTTTCCTGCCTTCTCCCCATAACCCCAGTGCCCCGGTTTCCTCCCACACTTCAAAGATATACGGAATTGTAGGTTAATTTGCTTCGATAAATTGTCCCTAGACTGCAGAAACTAGTGCATCCTATCCAATCGTTGGTCGGCGTGGAATCAGTGGGCCGAAGGGCCTGTTTCCATGCTGTGTCTCTGCTATAATGTAGTATCTGAGCCGTGGAAGAATGCCATGCACCTATCACAATGCTTTTATAGCAATTCCTATTGCCGTTCTCGAGGCTGACGTGGATGATGCAATTTTCCTCGTTCCGCTTGTTGTACTTAGGGCGTGGCGCCCTGGAGATGCGGGCAGTCCCCAAGTTGGTGCGCTTGTGGTCCTTGTGGTGGAAGAAAGGCAAGCAGAAAACGTTGCGGATCCACGATGTGAATCCCGAAGTTGCCGTGTCCATTGCATGGGGGGGATAAGTAAAATGCTGACGATTCATTCGGCTGGAAAACAAAACAGTAAGGATGGGAATTTAGATATTTCCAATCCAACTTTTCAGTTCTATCCTCAAGCCAAGCTGCTCCCATCCTCTATATAGGATGTGGTGATCTTATAGACGTGTATAAAATCATGAGATTAGTTGCTGCCTCACAGATCCAGTGACCAGGGTTCGATCCTGACCTCAGGAGCTGTCCATGCGGAGTTTGCACATTCGCCCTGTGAACATGTGGGTTTCCTCCGGTTTCAAGAGTCATGAATGTTTTATTGTCATATTCCATTTCCTCTCACATCCCAAAGATGTGCAGGGTTATTGGTTATTTAGCTTCTGTAAATTGTCCTTAGTGTGTAGCATAGAACTAATGAATGGGATAATCGCTGGTCGGCACAGACTCAGTGGGCCGAAGGGACTGTTTCTCTAATGTAAACTAAACTAAATATTGGTGTGATGCACTTGCAACATGCAATGTAATGTATTGCTTCTGCATAACACAACGACTGCTTAAAAAGCAGCCAAGTCTAATTTGAGCGACTTTACAGATACAGTGCGGAAACAGGGTCTTCAGCCCACCGAGTCCACACCGACCAGCGATCCCCACACACTATTCTACACACCAGGGACAATTTACGACTTGCAGAAGCCAATTAACCTACAAACCTGCACGTCTTTGGAGTGTGAGAGGAAGCCGGAGCACCCGGGCAAATCCCACGTGGTCACAGGGTGAACGTAAACTCCATACAAGCAGCACCTGTGGTCAGGTTCGAACACGGATCTCTGGGGCTGTAAGGCAGCAACTCTTCCGCTGCGCCACAAAGTGCTGGAATAGGTCAGCTCACTCCATAGATCTCAGCTTCGCTTTATCCTTCCTCTGGATCCACACGCTCTATTTGAGCTCTTCAGGTAAGCTCTTCCATTTACCTGACCTCCACACAGGATCGCAAACCTGCCTTTCTCCAGACCCCCCAGCGACTGTGGAGTTACTCCAGCACTTTGTCTTTTTATGTAAACGAGCATCTGCAGTTCCTTGCGTCCATCCCTCATTAGAACGAGTTAGACGGACGTGCGCAGCACAAAATGTTTTACGATAAAAAGGTTCTAACTTTTTGAAAACTAAACGTTTTACCAGAAATCTGCCTGGATTCGAGGGCTTCAGCTACAGGGCGAGGTTGGATAGACCTGCATTGTTTTCTCTGCAATGCCGGAGGTTGAGAGGAGACCAGTTAAAAGTATATAAAATTATGGGAGGCACAGTTAGGGTAGACACTCAGAATCTTTTTACCCCCAGGCTGGAAATGTCCAAGACTAGAAGGCATTGCTATAAGGTGAGTGGGAAAAGTTTAATGGGGATGCACGGGGCAGTGGTGGGGGCCTGGAATGCTTGATCTGTGGTGGTGGTGGTGGAGGCAGACACGACAGGGGTGTTTAAGAAGCCTTTAGGTGGGCACGTGGAAGTAGTGGGGAGACAGGGATATGAATCATGTACAAGCAGATGAGAGTTTAACCTGGCGTCATGTTTGGCACATGTTAGAAACATAGAAAATAGGTGCAGGAGTAGGCCATTCGGCCCTTCGAGCCTGCACCGCCATTCAATATGATCATGGCTGACCATCCAACTCAGTATCTCGTACCTGCTTTCTCTCCATACCCCCTGATCCCTTTAGCCACAAGGGCCACATCTAACTCCCTCTTAAATATAGCCAATTAACTGGCCTCAACTACCTTCTGTGGCAGAGAATTCCAGAGATTCACCACTCTCTGTGTGAAAAATGTTTTCCTCATCTCGGTCCTAAAAGATTTCCCCCTTATCCTTAAACGGTGACCTCTTGTTTTGGACTTCCCCTACATCGGGAACAATCTTCCTGCATCTAGCCTGTCCAACCCCTTAAGAATTTTGTACGTTTCCATAAGATCCCCCCTCAATCTTCTAAATTCTGGCGAGTACAAGCCGAGTCTATCCAGTCTTTCTTCATATGAAAGTCCTGACATCCCAGGAATCAGTCTGGTGAACCTTCTCTGTACTCCCTCTATGGCAAGAATGTCTCTCCTCAGATTAGGAGACCAAAACTGTATGCAATACTCCAGGTGTGGTTTCACCGAGACCCTGTACAACTGCAGTAGAACCTCCCTGCTCCTATACTCAAATCCTTTTGCTATGAATGCTAACATATCATTCGCTGTCTTCACTGCCTGCTGCACTTGCATGCCTACTTTCAATGACTGGTGTAACATGACACCCAGGCCTTGTTGCATCTCCCCCTTTCCTAATCAGCCACCATTCAGATAATAGTCTACTTTCCTGTTTTTGCCACCAAAGTGGATAACCTCACATTTATCCACATTATACTGCATCTGCCATGCATTTACCCACTGACCCAGCCTATCCAAGTCACCTTGCAGCCTCCTAGCATCCTCCTCACAGCTAACACTGCCCCCCAGCTTCGTGTCATCCGCAAATTTGGAGATGTTGCATTCAATTCCCTCATCCAAATCATTAATACATATTGTAAATAGCTGGGGTCCCAGCACTGAGCCTTGCGGTACCCCACTAGTCACTGACTGCCATTGTGAAAAGGACCCATTTACTCCTACTCTTTGCTTCCTGTCTGCCAGCCAGTTCTCTATCCACATCAATACTGAACCCCCAATACAGTGTGCTTTAAGTTTGTATACTTATCTCTTATGTGGGACCTTGTCGAAAGCCTTCTGAAGGTCCAGATATAACACATCTGGTTCTCCCTTATCCACTCTACTAGTTACATCCTCGAAAAATTCTATAAGATTCGTCAGACATGATTTACCTTTCATAAATCCATGCTGACTTTGTCCAATGATTTCACCACTTTCCAAATGTGCTGCTATCCCCTCTTAAATAAACTGATTCTAGCAATTTCCCCACTACCGACGTTAGACTAACTGGTCTGTAATTCCCCATTTTCTCTCTCCCTCCCTTTTTAAAAAACTGGGGTTACATTAGCTATCCTCCAATCCTCAGGAACTACTCCAGAATCTAAAGAGTTTTGAAAAATTATCACTAATGCATCCACTATTTCTGGGGTTACTTCCTTAAGTACTCTGGGATGCAGCCTATCTGGCCATGGGGATTTATCGGCCTTTAATCCATTCAATTTGCCTAACACCACTTCCCAGCTAACCTGGATTTCACTCAGTTCCTCCATCTCATTTGACCCCCGCTCCCCTGCTATTTCCGGCAGATTATTTATGTCTTCCTTAGTGAAGACAGAACCAAAGTAATTATTCAATTGGTCTGCCATGTCCTTGTTCCCCATGATCAATTCACCTGTTTCTAACTGCAAGGGACCTACATTTTTTTAACTAATCTATTTCTCTTCACATATCTATAAAAACTCTGAAGTCACGCTGCAGAATATTCATCCCCTTCTCTCCGACATCATTTGTGCCGACATACACTACCACTTCCAGCTGTTCACCTTCGCCTTTGAGGATTTTCTGCACTCTGTCTGTGACATCCTGGATCCTGGCTCCAGGAAAGCAGCACACCATCCTTGAATCCCATCTGTTGCCGCAGAATCCCCTGTCCGTACCTCTCACAATGGAGTCTCCCACTACAATGGCAATGCCTGACGTTGGCCTCTTTGGTTTTGGCTCAACAGCCCTTTTTGCTTCGCAAGCCATTCCGCCGCTCGGTGTAATAACGTCTTCTGACCTGACAGCTTCTAAGTGGGTGAACCTGTTCATGCGAGGTACAACACCCGGGGACGTTTGCATTCCATGCTTCCCTCCCCTGTTCACTGTCACCCACCTTCTCTCTTCCAGTACCTTAGGTGTAACAATCTTAGTGTAGGACTTGTCGAGGAACGACTCGGTTTCTCGGACGAACCTGAGGTCATCCACTTGCTTCTCCAGTTCCCCAACACGGTCCTTCAGGAGCTCTACCTGGATACACTTCTCACATTTGTAGCAGCCAGAGGCACCAGCAGTGTCCTTGACCTCCAACTTACTGCAAGCATCACACTGAATCAGCTTGCTTGACATCTCCTTCTATCGTCTCTCCCTCTTCAGCGTTTTGCGTAGCCTCCTCTCCTCAGCCTCCTCACCGAAGACTCTCCAGCCAAAGACTCACACTTTTCTCACAGGGCACTTCCCTCACAATGCCGCTCCCTCACTGCCACTTGCTTGCTTATATTGACTGATACATTGCCGTCTTGCTTATATTGACTGATACTGCCTAATTTACCAATTTACAAACCAAATTCCTCAGTTTTCAATTGTTTTCCCCCTCTGACTCACTTTTCTCCTCCCACTTGGGCTAGAGCCAATCAGTGCTTTCTCCTGCTTATCTTTGTTGTTATTGCTTCCAAATCCACAGCAGCTCTGAGTAAAATGTTCGGCACAAACATTGCGGGCCGAAGGGCCCGTTCCTGTGCTGTACTGTCCTATGTTCTAACCATCCTATCACCAACCAGAGAGCACTCCTGATCTACCATCTACTGCATTGGCAGTTGTTTGCTGCCACTCTCACCTCTGACCACAAACTCTTTGAATCACTTCCCTCTGGGAGGCGACTCAGGACTATCAAAGCTGCCACAGTCAGACATAAAAACAGCTTCTTCCCATGAGCAGTAGCTCTATTCAACAGCCAAAAGACTGTAGCCTTTTTTTACCCTGGTACTTTATTTTCGCATATTTCAATTATAACGTTTTATTTTTAATTGTCTACTGAATATCTTGTTGTTACCTGCGAGCAAAGCACCAAGGTAAATTCCTTGTATGTGGACATAACTGGCTAATAATATTTTTATTCATTCATTATTCATTGAAGACAATAGACAATAGGTGCAGGAGTAGGCCATTCGGCCCCTCGAGATCATGGTGCTCATCGGCCCCTCGAGATTCACCGTGATCATGGCGATCATCCACAATCAATATCCTGTTCCTGCCTTCTCCCCATATCCCTTGACTCCGCTATCTTTAAGAGCTCTGTCCAGCTCTCTCTTGTAAGCATCCAGAGAAACGGCTTCCAAGTCTGCCAAGTCTCCTCTCATCTTCTGTCGTGGCACAGAAAACAATCCAAGTCTATCTGACCCTCTCCCTGTAGCTGAAGCCCTCTAATCCAGGCAGTATTCTGGGAGAACATTTTGTTTTCACAAAGTTAGAACAATCTCGTCGTAAAACATTTTGTGCTTGAAACGTCAGACTGGGACATTTGCACCCAACTGAGTTACTCCAGCACTTTGTGTCTTTTTAAAAAAAGTACGCAGGCATCTACAGTTCCTCATGGCTGCGCTTTTGTTTTTTAGTTTTAGAGACACAGCGGGAAAGCAAGCCCTTCGGCCCACAGTCCGCACCAACCAGCAATCCCCATGCATTAACACTAGCCCACATACACTAGAGACAATTTACATTTATACCAAGCCAATTAACCTACAAACCTGCATACCCTGTCCCACGGTACGAGTTCATTCCAAGAGATCTCCCGAGTTTGCCCTGATTCGAACTCGGAGATTTACGGTAATGGCCACTCGTCGGTACTCAGGGATATCGTGGACATTTTTAAACATGTTGAAAATCTGCACGAGTCTTCCCGTGCTTACCTGCAGTTAGCGAGTCTTCCCAAGTACCTGAAGTTAGCATTACGAGCCGCTAAGAGATGTCCCCGAGCTCTGACGTACCGGCTACATTCATTCTCCGTGCTTACCATGAGTTTGATTTTTGATGAGAGGGCCCGTAGAAAACCCACACAAGTCACGGGGAGAACGTACAAACTCCGTACAGACAGTACCCATTATCGGGATCGAACC
This sequence comes from Amblyraja radiata, assembly GCF_010909765.2. Taxonomy (NCBI): domain Eukaryota; kingdom Metazoa; phylum Chordata; class Chondrichthyes; order Rajiformes; family Rajidae; genus Amblyraja; species Amblyraja radiata. The sequence continues at coordinate 46,595,031 of NC_045974.1, read as the reverse complement.
CAGGTCTCTGGCGCTGCAAATGCTGTAAAGCACCAATGCTACCACTGCGCCACCATGCCATACATGAGGCAGAGAGTCTCCATTACCTTTCTTTGTGGCTCCTCAGGCGTGTCGTCGGTCATGTCTTCAGCCATGTCTGCGGCGGTGTCATCTGCGGCCGTGTATGCGGCGGTGTCGGTGGCCATGTCGGCAGCGGTGTGGATGGCCCTGTCGGTGGTTGTGTCGGTTGTCCTGTCTGCGGCGGTGTCGTCGGCCGTGTCTGCGGCCGTATCTGTGGCGGTGTCTCCGGCAGTGTCAGTGGCCGTGTCTGTGGCGGTGTCGCCGGCAGTGTCAGTGGCCGTGTCTGCGGCCATGTCTGTGGCGGTGTCGCCGGCGGTGTCGTCGGCCGTGTCTGCGGTGGTTTCGGTGATCCTGTCAGCGGCGGTGTCGGTGGCAGTGCCTGTGGTGGTTTTGGTGGCCCTGTCGGCGGCGGTGTTGGTGGCCCTGTCAGCGGCCGTGTCGGCGGCGGTGTCGGCGGCACTTGTGGCCCAGTCTTTGGCCTTGTCGATGGCTGTGCCTGAAAAGAGCCTGCGAGTAGGGAGCACAATCCATCAGTACACGCATCCGGAGAAGCAATGGGGTCACAGAGAAAACATGCAAACTCCATACACACACACACACAGCCGGAGGAGAAGGCACGCGGTCACAGGGAGAATGTGCAATCTCCACACACACGCGCAGCACTCGAAGGCAAATACAATAGCATCAAACTCATTCCCAGCCTCGGCAAGACCTGCAGCATTATCAAGACGAGTCACACCCTGGCCACTCCCTCGTTTCCCCTCTCCCATCAGGCATAAAGAATATAAGTGTGAAAACGCACAGATTCAGGGACAGTTTCTTACCAGCAGTTATCAGGCAACTGAACTATCCTACCCCAACCAGAGAGCAGTGCTGAACTACTATCTACCTCATTGATAGCCGTCCGTCTATCCTTGATCAGACTTTATTGAGTTTATCTTGCACTAAACATTATTCCCTTATCATGTACACTGTAAATGGCTCGACTGTAATCATGTATTGTCTTTCCATTGACTGGATAGTACACAACAAAAAGCTTTTGTCTGTACTGACCCAGGTCTATTGCGCTGTGAGGCGGCAGCTCTAATGTTAATTGGCTTATTTGAATTGTTCCCGAGTGTGTAGAATATCATAGAACTAGCGACCTGTATCTGTAAAACTAAACTGAGGAGAATTCAGCATATGTGAGGGATGGGAGCTAATTGAGATAGATAAGGATGCTAGGAACAAATTATGGCAGTGAATAATGAACAGATGTTTAAAAATGGGAGTTTAAGGGATGGTCTAAAATAGAGTTTGAGAGATAGATGAATGGGGAAAAAGGCGTAGACTAATTTCTAAATGGGGTGAGAATCCAGAAATTGGAGGTGCAAAGGGACTTGGGAGTTCTGGTGCAGGATTCCCAAAACGATAATCATCAAGACAAATCGGTGATAAAGTAGGCAAATACAATAGTAGCATTTATTTCAAGAGGGCGAAAATACAAAAACAGGGATGTAACAGGCATGTTGTTCCATTGTTTAAAAAGGGTTCTAAGAGTAAACCTAGCAATTATAGACCTGTTAGTTTGACTTCAGTGGTGGGCAAATTAATGGAAAAGATACTTAGAGATAATATATATAAGCATCTGGATAAACAGGGTCTGATTAGGAACAGTCAACATGGATTTGTGCCTGGAAGGTCATGTTTGACTAATCTTCTTGAATTTTTTGAAGAGGTTACTAGGGAAATTGACGAGGGTAAAGCAGTGGATGTTGTCTATATGGACTTTAGTAAGGCCTTTGACAAGGTTCCTCATGGAAGGTTGGTTAAGAAGGTTAAACTGTTGGGTATAAATGCAGGAATAGCAAGATGGATTCAGCAGTGGCTGAATGGGAGAAGCCAGAGGGTAATGGTGGATGGCTGTTTGTCGGGTTGGAGGCAGGTGACTAGTGGGGTGCCTCAGGGATCTGTGTTGGGTCCTTTGTTGTTTGTCATGTACATCAATGATCTAGATGAAGGTGTGGTAAATTGGATTAGAAGTATGCAGATGATACCAAGATAGGGGGTGTTGTGGATAATGAAGAGGATTTCCAAAGTCTACAGAGTGATTTAGGCCATTTGGAAGAATGGGCTGAAAGATGGCAGATGGAGTTTAATGCTGATAAATGTGAGGTGCTACACCTTTTTTTTTTTTTCCTTTTTTTTTAAATTTATTCAATTATTAAAAATAATATTACACTACAATAAAACAAGCCAGAACCCACCACCATAATACAATACAAACATGTATCCATAATAAACTACTATACAACTATGATACAATCCTTATTGAGGATACATTCAACACCCTGCGGAGCCCAGCGGTCCCGGAACTCCCTCAGGGTGCCCGCAGACAGGGCGTATTCCTTTTCTAATCCCACCCGGGCACGGACGTAACCCCGGAAAAGGGGCAGGCAGCCGGCTCGGGTAGAGCCCTCCACCGTCTGGCGCCGTGACTCGCGGATGGCCAGCTTGGCCAAGGCCAGGAGCAACCCAACCAGGACATCTTCAGCCCTACCCTCTCCCCTACGCACAGGGTGTCCAAAGATGAGGATGGTGGGTGAAAAATGCAGCCAGAAGGCAAGGAGCAGCCCCTTTAGATATTCAAACAGTGGCTGCAGCCTCACGCACTCCATGTACACGTGGTACACAGACTCTTCCAGCCCGCAAAAGTGGCAGGCGGCTGGCGAGTCTGTGAACCGCGAGAGAAACAGGTTGCAGGGAACACCTCGGTGCAATACCCTCCACCCCAGGTCCCCAATGTAGAGGGGGAGAATCCCTGCGTAGAGGGACCGAGGTGCTACACCTTGGCAGGACAAATCAAAATAGGACGTACATGGTAAATGGTAGGGAATTGAAGAATACAGTTGAACAGAGGGATCTGGGAATAACCGTGCATAGTTCCTTGAAGGTGGAATCTCATATAGATAGGGTGGTAAAGAAAGCTTTTGGTATGCTAGCCTTTATAAATCAGAGCATTGAGTATGGAAGCTGGGATGTAATGTTAAAATTGTACAAGGCATTGGTGAGACCAAATCTGGAGTATGGTGTACAATTTTGGTCGCCCAATTATAGGAAGGATGTCAACAAAATAGAGAGAGTACAGAGGAGATTTACTAGAATGTTGCCTGGGTTTCAACAACTAAGTTACAGAGAAAGGTTGAATAAGTTAGGTCTTTATTCTCTGGAGCGCAGAAGGTCAAGGGGGGACTTGATAGAGGTCTTTAAAATGATGAGAGGGATAGACAGAGTTGATGTGGACAAGCTTTTCCCTTTGAGAGTAGGGAAGATTCAAACAAGGGGACATGACTTGAGAATTAAGGGACAGAAGTTTAGGGGTAGCATGAGGGGGAACTTCTTTACTCAGAGAGTGGTAGCGGTATGGAATGAGCTTCCAGTGGAAGTGGTGGAGGCAGGTTCGTTGGTATCATTTAAAAATAAATTGGATAGGCATATGGATGAGAAGGGAATGGAGGGTTATGGTATGAGTGCAGGCAGGTGGGACTAAGGGAAAAAAGTTGTTCGGCACGGACTTGTAGGGCCGAGATGGCCTGTTTCCGTGCTGTAATTGTTATATGGTTATATGGTTATATGGTAATGCTGAGGATCTATAAGGCGCTGGTCAGACCACATTGTGAGCAATTTTGTGCACCATATCTGAGGAAGGATGTGCTGGCTATGGAGAGGGTCCAGAGGAGGTTTACAAGCATGATCCTAGGAATGAGTGGATTAACCTATGATGAGCGTTAATGATGGCAGTGTACTCGCTGGTGTTCATTGAAATGCATCAAATAGTGAAAGGTTTGTGTGAACCAGAGCCAGAGACAGTGTGTGATTTAAACACATCTTTAATGAGCACTTGAAACTTAGCAGCATTGTGGACAACACGTTGTCAGTGCACCCTAGCTGCTCGAACTGCAGTGCCAGGAACGAGTGTTAGTATAAGTGTTATAGTGGGGTGGAGTTAGTGATGCTGGCTTATGTGTGATTGGTTCACATGCATCATCAATCTACATCCTTCCCCCTTGGGATTAAGTGTGGAAAGGGCACCCATGCCATGGAGTTAAACATACTCGCCATATCTGTCTGGTGGTCTGCTAACACGTCCCGGGAGTGTGCGGCCCCAACTCTCCCTTCCCTCTCCTGAAAGATGGGAAGGAGAACCAGGAGGCGAGAATGACGCGGGAGAGGTTTGTGGGGACCGAAAGGGGAAAAATGCGGTAGCTGAGGCCCCGTGGTTAGTGGAGACCAAGGGACGAGGAAGGGTGTATGTCATGCGGGGACGGGTGGAAGATATCGCAGAAGGCAGCTGGAACTGGAGCGGCGGAGCATAGGGAACAGCAGGCAGTGGGTGGGGCTCCCTCACAGCAAGCTGGTGTTGTCGACTTCTCCGGTAAACCCCTCCCTCACAGTCCACCATATAGGATCGTGGCTTGTCAGTCGGACTGACAACAGTGCCCAAACGGGAATGTCCAGTCGAAGTTCGTAGACGGACGACCTGGCTAGGCAGTAGAGGCTCGAGTGGTCAGCTGGAGCTGTCGTATGACGTTTCTGGATGTTATGCTTCTCTTGGAGACGTTTCTGGATAGTGGCAGGCTTCAACACCCGAGGGACCAGCTGCTGTTGTGCGGTGGGGACCGGAGATCTCGTCAATCTCGACATTAGGCACTGTGACGGCGATCTCAGGGTTCCGTCCCTGGCAATGTTTCTGAGATTCAGGAGATCGGGATAGACGCCCGACTTTGAAATGCGTCCTCCCTCCAGCAAGTGCCTTGCACTTCTGACAGTGCGTTCAGCGAGTCCATTACTCTGTGGATACTCAGGACTGCTCGTGACGTGCTGGAAGTTCCATCGGTCTGCGAAAAGCTTGAACACGTGGCTGGTGAACGGCCGACCATTGTCGGTTCTCAGGCAGACAGGAACGCCATAGGCGGAGAAGTGTCTTTTCAGCTTCTTGATGACCATCTCAGATGTGAGGGAGGTCAGTTGGTCTAGTTCAAACCAGTTGGAAAAGGAGTCGACCAGAACGAGGTAGTGCTTTCCGCACCATTCGAAAATGTCTGCCGCCAGCGACGTCCAGGGAAGTGCTGGTGGAGGTTGTTGCAGAAGGGACTGCCGCTGCTGATGAGGCGCAAGGTTGTTGCAAGTGGGGCAGGAGGCTATGCGGTCCAGAATGTACTCGGCCATCCCCGGCCAGTAGAACAGACCACGAGCGCGTGCCAGTGTGGAATCAGCCCCCGGGTGACCGCTGTGTGCCTCTTTGATGTATTCATCTCGCAATGATGAGGGTATCACCACCTTGTGACCCTTAACCACAACACCATCCTGTACCACCAGTTGATCACGTACCAGGAAGTACGGCAGTACCTATGTGGGCGTCTCGGATCGTTTGTCTGGCCAGCCTGTTTTGACGATGGAGGAGAGGGTTTGAAGCGTAACCTCAGTGGCAGTGTGCGCAGCAAGGGTACGCAGTTGCTTACTGGGGACGAGGTCGACACCGAGGACCGTGACATCTTCCTGTTCATGGGGGTGTTGTTCGCATGATGCCCAAGGTGCACGAGAGAGAGTGTCAGCAACGTGCATGTCCTTACCCTTCTTGTAGGCAATGGTGAAGTCGTACCGCTACAGCTGCAGCATCATGCGCTGCAAGTGAGCTGGCGTGGCATGGAGTGGCTTGTTCAGGATTGTCACCAGTGGTTGGTGGTCCGTATCGACCGTGAATGTGTTGCCAAGGACGAAATCACGGAATTTTGTGCAGGCAAAGATGACAGCCAGCAGTTCCTTTTCGATTTGCGCGTAGTGTGCTCCATGTAGGTCATGGTGCGAGAGGTATATGCAACAGGTAGTAGGGTGCCATCTGCAGATGGTTGCAAGCAGGCTGCGCCGAGCCCAAATTTCAAGACATCGCAGGTGATCGTCACCGGACGTTTCAGGTCGAAAAAAGTCAGGGTTGGTGCACTGGTCAGTTTGGATTTTTTGACATCAAAGGCGGCCTGATGTTGCGGGAACCATGACCATACAGTGTTCTTTCTGGTCAGCTGTGGAGCTTAGTTCACTGAGGTTCGGTATGAACTTTCCGAGATAGTTTACCACGCCCAGAAAACGTTGCAGGCCTTTCACGTCTGTGGGGTCAGGCATCTCTGTGATGGCAGCAGCTTTCTTCGGATCGGGTTTAAGGCTATCAGGAGTGAAGATGTGGCCGACGTAGGAGACCTCTGGAACCATGAACTTACACTTGTCAGGATTGAGCTTGAGGTTGATCTTGCGAGCATGTTCCAAGATGAGCCTGAGATCGTGATCGTGTTCCGCTGTGTCTTTGCCATACACGAGGATATCGTCAACAATGATAGCACAAGGTAGGCCCTCGAATGTTGCTCCATAGTTCTCAGGAAGACTTCACTGGCGGAGTTGATTCCGAATAGCATTTTCAGAAACATATATCTGCCGAATGGGGTGGCAAATGTAGTGAGGCTTGATGACTTCTTGTCCAGTGGTATCTGCCAGAAAGTGTTCTTTGCATCGAGGACAGAAAAGCGGGTGGCCATTCCGACCTTTGCCGCAACATCCTCCACGGTCTTCATGGGATGGTGCGGGCGTTTAATGACAGTGGTCAGGTCTTTCGGGTTGATGCACAGACGGATTTTGTTCTTTCCCTTCTTGAATATGGCAATCATGGTCGAGACCCAGTCGGTGGGGTCGCTGACTGCTTCAATTACGCATATGGAGGCCATGTCCTTCAGCATAGAGTGAACCCTGTCAGTCATGGCAAATGATATTCGGTGTGGAGCTCGGATGACGGGTGTCACATCGGGGTCAGTAATAATCTTGTAGGTTACAGGCAACTTGCCTAGGTTGTTGTCGAAATGATCAGGGAATTCACTCAGCGGGTAAAACGAGATTTGCAGCTTGTGGACAGTTTTGTCAAAGGAAATCAGCTCCAGCTCCTGACTGGCACGATTGCCCCAGCTCCTGACTGGCACGATTGCCAAGCAGGGTTACTGAATCAGCTCCAGCTCCTGACAGGCACGATTGCCAAGCAGGGTTACTGAATCAGCTCCAGCTCCTGACAGGCACGATTGCCCCAGCTCCCGACTGGCACGATTGCCCCAGCTCCCGACTGGCACGATTGCCCCAGCTCCTGACAGGCACGATTGCCAAGCAGGGTAATTGAATCAAAGTTCTGGATATAAAAGGTCTAATCCCTCGTGGTTTTCTTCAATACACATTTCAAGTTAGTTTTGCCCAGAGGAACCAATACCTCCCCTCCAAAAGCATTTAAAGTGGATTTGTCCTTGATGAGAGGCACGTTAGTTCTAATCTTGTTGAGGAGGTTGATTGACATTGTGTTTACCCTGGCTCCAGAATCTAATTTCATGCCAAAGTCCACATTGTTTACAGATATTGTCACGGTCGGATCTGAGTTCTTGGCGGCAACATGCTGTAAAGAGTAAACAGTCAAATCATCTTGAGAATTATTTGGGCTGTAGTCTGGGGCAGCTTCGAGCTGGAATTGGGAAGTGATACTGTTGCTGTCTTGTTGCAAAAAATTGAGATTAGACTTGGAGCTGGGCGAATTCCTCCCCCGAGCCTGAATTGAGGCCCGATAAACTGAAGCAAAGTGATTCAACTTTTTGCAGTAATTGCATGCTTTCCCGAGGGCAGGGCAGGCTGATTGTCTGTTGTGTAAGTAATTGCAGTTGGGACATCTCAGCTGTGGACCGTTGTGGACTACCTGACTAGCACGGGTCGTAAATCACCTGTTATCTGTGTTTGTTCGCTGCCTAGTGAGGCCCGTCAGATTTATGGTTTTTGTTTCATGCGAGCCGTCTATGGGGTCGATGAATTCAGCAGTTCTGCATGCGTGCACAGCTTTGTCAAGCGTCCAATCTGGCCGTCCCAGAAGCTCTGATCTGAGCATTAAATCGCTCATGCCATTCACTGAAATGCCCCTCGTTAGCTGATCAGATAGCTGATCAATCGGCATGAGTTCGAACCGACCACGTTGAGCTAGATAGATCAAATCAGATATAAACGATTCTACCCGTTCGCCAGGGAGCTGATGACCAGAGAAGAACCTCGCCCTATCCAAAATGTGGTTTGAGGGCAGGTCACAAATCTGGCTCAGTTTACGCAGCAGGACATTGGGGTCGTCAGGAGATTCAGCTGGGGTTATTACCTGGTCGTTAGCATCGCGGATTGCCGGAGCATAGCGGAATGTTCTTGATCGACGAAGGGCATCTGGGCCCGCAAGGTTGAGCAGGAGAGAGTGTAGCGGCAGATTTTTCATATCTTTCAGGTAATTAGCACCCTAGCCACTAATTGGATGAGACGTGGACAAGGGAAATATCTTCGGTACGCATGCAAGCTGCCTCAGAGACCTTCAGAGCTTCTCCTTTCATAAAGCTTCAGCACACAGTCTTTTAATGAATATTTTCTTTATTGTAGATATAAAACAGTAAAACATCCAAGATTTTTTCGACTTGTTCCGGAAATCTTCTTCGAACTCCAGCTCATTACTTCAGATACTAGAAAACTCCTTGTGTCTCCGTAACAATGACATGCATTGACATGCACGGCATGGTCGACATGGTCGAAGGATTAACCTTCTCCCTCGTTTCTCCAAAACGAATCTAAAAACTAAACTTCTGCGCAAGCAGTTCAGCTGCAAACACGCCAAAAGACACGTCATAAATCCCACCCACATTATTCAATTCAATTCAATTCAACTTTAATGTCATTGCACAAATACTGAGTATGGGTACAACGAAATGCAGTTTTGCGTCAGTCCGTAGTAGTAGTGCATATAGAAATTAAATAAAAAGAAGATACAGAATAATCAAAAATACAGAATAATTAAACAATGGGGACGGAGGGATTGGAGAAATCTATCGGCGGGACTCCGAGTTCAGCAATGTGATGGTATAATTGTAGAAGCTGTTCCTCATCCTGCTGGTACGAGACCTGAGGCTCCTGTACCGTTTCCCTGATGGGAGGAGGGCAAACAGTCCATGGTTGGGGTGGAAGGGGTCTTTAATGATCTTCCCAGCCCGTCTCAGACACCGTTTTCGGTGGAGGGCATCCATGGCAGGGAGCGGGGCACCGATGATGTGCTGCGCGGTTTTCACCACCCGTTGTAGTGCCTTCCTGTCCGCAACAGTGCAGCTGCTGTACCATACCGTGAAGCAGGTGGTCAGAATGCTCTCGATGGTACAGCGGTAGAAGTTGGTCAGTATCTGGGGGGACAGGTGGGCTTTCTTGAGCCTCCTCAGGAAGTAAAGGCGCTGCTGTGCCTTTTTGATCAGCTTGGAGGTGTTGAGGGACCAGGACAAATCCTCCAAGATATGTACCCCAGGGAATTTGTAGCTGGAGACGCGCTCCACCTCAGTCCCGTTTATATGACTGCCTCCTCTGATCTTCCTGAAGTCGACAATAATTTCCTTCGTCTTCTTGGAGTTGAGGACGAGGTTATTGTTGGCACACCAGGTTGTCAGGTGCTGGACCTCCTCTCTGTAGGCTGACTCGTCGTTGTCACTGATCAGTCCTACCACCGTGGTGTCGTCAGCAAACTTAATGATGGCGTTGGATCCGTACTTAGGGATGCAGTCGTGGGTGAAGAGGGAGTAGAGGAGAGGGCTGAGCACAGTTCAGTTCAGTGTTATAGTGGAGGAGGTGAGGTTGTTGACCCTAACAGACTGTGGTCTGTTGGTGAGGAAATCCAGTGTCCAGTTGCAGAGGGAGGTGGAGATGCCAAGTCCGCTGAGTTTGGTGATCAAGCTGGCGGGGATGACAGTGTTAAAGGCAGAGCTGAAATCAATGAACAGCAACCTGATGTAGGAGTTGTTGTTGTCCAGGTGGGTCAGGGCAGAGTGTAGAGCCGCTGATATGGCGTCCGCTGTAGACCTGTTGGCCCGGTAGGCAAACTGATGGGGGTCCAGTGTGGGGGGGAGGCTGGCTTTGAGGTGAGCCAAGATCAGCCGCTCAAAGCACTTAGCAATGACAGGGGTGAGTGCCACTGGGCGGAAATCGTTGATACTCCCTGTGGCTGACTGTTTGGGCACTGGCACAATGGTTGATGTCTTGAGGCAAGTGGGGACAACACCCTGGGCCAGTGAGAGATTGAAAATGTCGGTGAAGACTGGGGATAGTTGTCCAGCACATGCCCTAAGCACCCGGCCAGGGATGCCATCGGGGCCGGCAGCTTTGTGCTCATTCTCCTTTCTCAGTGCATCTTGTACAGCAGAGGTGGAGAGACTGAGGGGTTGTTCATTCGGGGGTGGACCAACTTTGATGGCTGGGGTTTTGTTGTCCCGGTCAAAACGAGCATAGAAATGGTTTAGCTCGTCGGGAAGGGTGGCGTTGTCTGGGGGAGGGGTGTTAACTTTCTGGTAATCGGCAAGGGATTTGATTCCTTGCCACATGCGCCTGGGGTCAGAGTTGTTTTGGAAGTCTAACAGGCAGTCTAAAATTTAAAGGCACATGCCATCCACAATGACATGCAAAACAGGCCAAATGGCCACTACATACCGACCCCTAATTGTTCCGAATACATAATGAGGCAATTACCAAAAAACATCAAAAAAGTGGCCATAAAGGCTTAACATACATCAAAATCAAAATATCAGGGAATAAAACCCTGTAGCTCCTCGTCGGGAAATCAAACCCTGGTCTCCCGCGTGACAGGCGGGGATACTAACCACTATACTAACGAGGAAAAAATAGCATGCACTATATGTCTGCAATCACAATTCTTTATCGACTCTTCCATCTTCACTTTCGCCTTCTAAAAGCAAGCACAACTTGGTTATTGGTCTTATTAAAACATTGTTTTTTGTTTACAGTCGCACCATACGCTCCAAACCCTGAACATCAGGCATGATTTCTTGTATTTTTCCCATTAACCAAGAACCTCGAGATGCTGTAGAGTCAGCCGCCAACACAATGTTGCCTGGAACAAAGTTCCTTTTAATCCTTAGCCACCGTTGTCGTTCTTGGATTAAAGGCAAATACTCTTGTATCCATCTCCTCCAAAAAAGATTTGCCATATATTGTACTTGTTTCCATCTACGTTTCATATACAAATCCTCTTTTACAAAAAGCCCAGGTGGAAGTGTTGGATTGGTTTTCAGCAGAAGAATATGATTTGGTGCGAGTACTTCCAGGTCATTATGATCATCAGGACTTTTCGTAATAGGTGGATCATTTAAAATCGCCTCAATTTAACAAAACAGAGTTTGTAACCCTTCATCATCCAAAATTTGTTGTCTAAGAACGGAGCGCAGCACATTTCGTACTATACGAATTAATCGTTCCCAAATACCGCCATGATGGGAACCCATCGGAGGATTAAAGTTCCATTTTATGCCTTGTTGAAGCATAGTATTTTGGATTTTATCCTGATTTAAGTCTTTGAGTGCCTTTTTTAGTTCCCTATCCGCTCCAACGAAATTTGAACCATTATCCGATCTTAACGAAATAACTTGACCCCGTCGTCAAATAAATCTCCTTAATGCTTGAATACATGAGTCCGTGTTGAGTGTCGATGCAACTTCAAGATGTACCGCTCTACTTGCCATACAAGTGAAGATCACACCATATCTTTTCACAAGGCTACGTCCTCTCTTAACCTTCATAGGACCAAAATAATCCACCCCACATCTGTGAAGGGAGGTTTGTCTGGAGTGATCCTCTCCAGAGGCAAGTCTGCCATCTACTGTATACCAAGTTTTCCATGCTCTCGCTTGCATATGATGCAATTTTTTATTATCTTTCTTACTGCCGAATTAGCCTTTGTGACCCAATATTTTTTACGAAGTTGGGATAGCATATAATTTCTTCCTCCATGTCCTATTTGTTCATGAATATGCCGTAATAATAATGTCATTATGTAAAAGTCCTTAGCGAGAATGATAGGACGTTTCATTTCTTCGGGCATTGCCAATCTGTTTAGGCGTCCACCCATCCGCAGAAGATCTCCTTCCCAGATTGGGTCGAGCTTATACAATTGACTACTTCTTTTTACCCCCTGTCCTCCAGCTTGCAATGTTAATATTTCTTCATTGTGTTTCTGTCTTTGACAGAAAGATATGATCTCATTTTCTGTGTTGAGGAGATCATCAAGATATAGGCACTGTTGGCTATATGAAGCTTCAAAAACTTGCATCTGGACTTTAATCTCCTTTTCCCGTTCCTCAGGATTCTCCTCCAGGATACTTTCTGTTATTTGCCTCTTTTTCCGAATCGTCAGCAACAATCTTGTTTTTATTTTAAGAAACCAGACTACCGATGTTATCAATTTATTCCATGATGAAAAGTGGGTAATTAAATTGTTCACGGTGTCATATGAGTTTTTCCAATCACATTCACCGAAATGTTTTGTTTCATTTCCGGATCATTTGTAGAGATTTCAAATCCGAGTTCAAGCTTTGGCTCTGCTTGTTTCACTAAGAAACTTTGGCCCATTGATCCATCCCTTGTTATTAAGAAAGCAATTTGTTGTTAGTCCCCTAGAGGCGTCGTCCGCAGGATTTTCCTTTGTATTAACATATCTCCATTGAGAAACATTAGTAGCTCCCAGTACAAAGGAAACTCTATTTGCAACAAATGTCATAAAACATTTGTTTTCATTGTTAATGTATTTCAGAACCGTAGTGCTATCGGTCCAGAAGGTAGATTCTTCCAGTTGGAATTGTAGTTCCTTTTGCAGCATTATGTCAATTTTAACAGCTAAGACTGCTGCTGTAAGTTCCATTCTGGGAATCGTTATTTGTTTCAGTGGTGCTACTCTGGCTTTTCCCATTAAGAATGCAACATGCACTCTTTTGTTTACATTTTGCAGTCTTAAGTATGAAACAGTTCCATAACCATTTTCGCTGGCATCCGAAAAGTGATGCAGTTGTGCATTTCCAATTTTACCAAAGGTTTTAGGCTTTATGCACCGATCTACCTTAAACTTTTATGGAGGTCTGTTAACCATTCTGTCCAACTGTGCGAGGATGTTTGAGTTATACTCTCATCCCAACCAAGTTTTTCTCTACACAGATTTTGTAAAATTAACTTGGCTGGCAGTGTAAATGGTGCAAGAAATCCCAAAGGGTCGTATACTGAGCCAATCACAGATAAGATACCCCTTCTTGTACATGGTCGTTCCTGAATCGACAATTTAAACTTAAACACATCCGTTTCCACGCACCAGTGCAGTCCCAGTGCCCTTTCCATTGGCAAGTTGTCTTTATCTAAATCCAACTCCTTGGTTTCTTCCGCTCTGTCATCTGGTGGAATGCTTTCCAAAACAGCACGATTGTTGCTGATCCACTTGGTAAGTACAAATCCTCCCTTACTGCAGAGAGAGGTTAGGTGTTTCACCATTTGAATTGCCTCTAACTCAGTAGATATGGATTTTAGGCAATTGTCCACGTAAAAATTATTTATCAAAGTGGAAGTCACCTCCTCTGGGAAATAATCTTTATTATCCTCTGCGGTTTTCCTTAAAGTGAAATTCGCACAACTTGGAGATGACACTGCTGCGAAGAGATGTACTTTCATTCGGTAAGCAACAAGATCTTGTTGCACATCCCCTTCACGCCACCATAAGAATCGCAGATAATCAATTTGTTTACCAGCGACTTTCACTTGATGACACATTGATCTGATATCAGCCATCAAAGGTTCTTGCCTAAATTTGATGAGAACTCCAATGAGTGAGTTGGTAAGGTCTGGACCTTGCAGTAGTTCACTGTTAAGCGATGTCCCTTTAAAGACTGCAGCGCAGTCAAAGACCACCCTCAATGTCCCTTTCTTCGAGTGGTACACCCCATGGTGCGGAATATACCAGAGCTCTCCATCATCTCGATATAATTGGCTCGTTGGTATCTTTTCGGCATAATCATTATTAATCATATTCTGTAAGAAGGATGTATATTCCTCTTGACATTTCGTGTTCTTAACAAACTTACTTTTCAAATTCTGAATACGCTGTTCAGCCATATGACGTTTATTCGGTAAATTAACACTTTCTTGCTTGAAAGGTAAGTCCAAACAATAATGTCCATTTATCATCTTAACTAAATGGTTCATAATATCTAAGAATTTTATTTCTTCTCTAGACATTTCTTCATATTCATGGCTGGTACTTTCATTGAAGTCATGATTATATTGCTTCATTAACAGCTTTTCCAATTTACCTGTAGATATTTGGTTAACAGCAACAGCACGGCAATTCATTCTGCTGGTGCTTCCCTTATTCTTACACAAGGAGCCATAGATAACCCATCCTAGTAGGGTCTTCATAGCTTACGGTCCATCCCCTTGGCTCCTAATAATCTGTACAGGTTCTAATGCTCTCAGAGCATTTGTTCCAATAAGTAAGTCAATATCAGAATTTATCTTTGATATTTTGACATCCTTCAGGTAAGGCCATTGATGTTAGTGTTCACATCTGGGTACATTTTGACGACCAACAGGCATTGTTTCATGTGTAAAAACTTCTGAAATTGGAATAAAATTATCTTCCTCCAAACTGGATATCTCCATATTTGTAATACAATTGTGGTACTCTTTTTCTTTATGGTACTCTTTTTCTTTATTCATGGTACGCATTTGAATTTTAACTTTCTCTCCAGTAATGTCCAGCCTTCTTTAACACTAGATTGGGTGGCGGCGCGACCGATGTCGCAGCGGCCTCTGCAGTCTGTCTGTGTATTTTTTATTTTTTTGTCCTGTTGAGGGTTTAGTTTGTAATGGGTTTTTAAATGTGTATGTGTGGGGGGTGGGGGGTGGGTGGGGGAAACTTTTAAATCTCTTCCCTGCATGGAGACCCGACCTTTTCCCTGTCGGGTCTCCGTTGCCGTTGGGGCCTAGCGCCGTGGAGCGGCCTCCAACCGGAGCGACCTGGGGGCTCAAGTCACGGAGCCTGTGGAGCTGTGGAGCTGTGGACCTACCTCCGTGGAGTTGTGGAGTTGTGGAGCTGTGGAGCTGTGGAGCTGTGGACCTGTGGAGCTGTGGAGCTGTGGAGCGGTGGAGCGGTGGAGCGGTGGAGCCTGTGGAGCTGTGGAGCCTGTGGAGCTGTGGACCTACGGACATGCCTCCGTGGAGCTAGCCAGCTTCGGAGCGTGGAGAGCTGCGGGGGCGAGCTGCTGCGACCCGACTCCGGTGGATGATGACACCGGGAGCTCGCGGGTCCTCGATGGGAGACTGCTTTGCGGGCACCGGCAACGGCGACTTCTACCGCCCGAATTGCGGGGTTGAGAGTGACCTGGAGGGGGGCCTTACAACGCCCGGCGCGGCTGTAAATTGCCGCGGACTTGCTAGCGCCCGCCGGGGGCTCCAACATCAAGACCCGAGGCAGGGCCCTACATCGCCCGGCGTGGCTTTGAGTGACCGCGGACTTGCTAGCGCCCGCCGGGGGCTTTGACCTCGACTTCGGGAGAGGAATGGAGAGCAGGGGAGAGACAAGTCTTTGCCTTCCATCACAGTGAGGAGGAGACTCACTGTGATGGATGTTTATGTGAATTGAATTGTGTTGGTGTGTGTCTTGGTTCTTTTTTTGTATGGCTGCAGAAACCAAATTTCATTTGAACCTCATGTGAGGTTCAAATGACAAATAAAAGGTATTGTATTGTATTGTATTGCCTTCTCATCAAATTCTCTGTGCAAAAAGTAGCTGAACTTCCATGATCCAGAAATGCATATGTTTGCAACACTACATTAGTTTCCCTATTTCTCACTTGTACTGGTAAAATAGAGAAAATGCATGCTTTCTCCCCGGCCCCAATATGTGCAGTTACTTGAGGCGAGGTGATAGCATTAACAGCCGTTGACTCCTTTTTCTGCTCAGTAAGATCTGGCTCTTTCTTTACAGTATGAAGCACATCAGGATGATTCTGCTTACATTTGTCACAAATTAATGGGCCCATGTGCCCCTTCTTTAAACATCCATAGCAGATTCCATTCCTTTTTAAAAAGTCAATCTTTTCTTCATATTTCTTGTCTTTAAATTTACGACACCATCTTATGGTGTGACCTACTTCATCACAAAATGGACAAAATTATTTCTTAATAGTCGGTGCATCCTCTATGGCACCACCCAACACCTTCTTAGGTCTGAAGAAGGGTTTCGGCCCGAAACGTCACCTATTTCCTTCGCTCCATAGATGCTGCTGCACCCGCTGAGTTTCTCCAGCATTTTTGTGTACCTTCTTAGAAACATAGAAACATAGAAATTAGGTGCAGGAGTAGGCCATTCGGCCCTTCGAGCCTGCACCGCCATTCAATATGATCATGGCTGATCATCCAACTCAGTATCCCGTACCTGCCTTCTCTCCATACCCTCTGATCCCCTTAGCCACAAGGGCCACATCTAACTCCCTCTTAAATATAGCCAATGAACTGGCCTCGACTACCCTCTGTGGCAGAGAGTTCCAGAGATTCACCACTCTCTGTGTGAAAAAAGTTCTTCTCATCTCGGTTTTAAATGATTTCCCCCTTATCCTTAAGCTGTGACCCCTTGTCCTGGACTTCCCCAACATCTGGAGCAATCTTCCTGCATCTAGCCTGTCCAACCCCTTAAGAATTTTGTAAGTTTCTATAAGATCCCCTCTCAATCTCCTAAATTCTAGAGAGTATAAACCAAGTCTATCCAGTCTTTCTTCATAAGACAGTCCTGACATCCCAGGAATCAGTCTGGTAAACCTTCTCTGCACTCCCTCTATGGCAATAATGTCCTTCCTCAGATTTGGAGACCAAAACTGTGCGCAATACTCCAGGTGTGGTCTCACCAAGACCCTGTACAACTGCAGTAGAACCTCCCTGCTCCTATACTCAAATCCTTTTGCTATGAAAGCTAACATACCATTCGCTTTCTTCACTGCCTGCTGCACCTGCATGCCCACTTTCAATGACTGGTGTACCATGACACCCAGGTCTCGCTGTATCTCCCCTTTTCCTAGTCAGCCACCATTTAGATAATAGTCTGCTTTCCTGTTTTTGCCACCAAAATGGATAACCTCACATTTATCCACATTATACTGCATCTGCCAAACATTTGCCCACTCACCCAGCCTATCCAAGTCACCTTGCAGTCTCCTAGCATCCTCCTCACAGCTAACACTGCCCCCCAGCTTAGTGTCATCCGCAAACTTGGAGATATTGCCTTCAATTCCCTCATCCAGATCATTAATATATATTGTAAATAGCTGGGGTCCCAGCACTGAGCCTTGCGGTACCCCACTAGTCACTGCCTGCCATTGTGAAAAGGACCCGTTTACTCCTACTCTTTGCTTCCTGTTTGCCAGCCAGTTCTCTATCCACATCAATACTGAACCCCCAATGCCGTGTGCTTTAAGTTTGTATACTAATCTCTTATGTGGGACCTTGTCGAAAGCCTTCTGGAAGTCCAGATACACCACATCCACTGGTTCTCCCCTATCCACGCTACTAGTTACATCCTCGAAAAATTCTATAAGATTCGTCAGACATGATTTACCTTTTGTAAATCCATGCTGATTTTGTCCAATGATTTCACCACTTTCCAAATGTGCTGCTATCCCATCTTTAATAACTGACTCTAGCAGTTTCCCCACTACCGATGTTAGACTAACTGGTCTGTAATTCCCCGTTTTCTCTCTCCCTCCCTTCTTAAAAAGTGGGGTTACGTTTGCTACCCGCCAATCCTCAGGAACTACTCCAGAATCTAAAGAGTTTTGAAAGATTATTACTAATGCATCCACTATTTCTGGAGCTACTTCCTTAAGTACTCTGGGCCCATGCTTAGGTATTATCGTGGTAGCAAAATTGTTTTTCTTAGGCCCTGTCTTTTGTTTAGTTTTGACATAGGTAGAACCCTTATAAGTTGCAAGTGGTTTGGCTTCTTCAATAATCCCGTTGCATGAGTCTGACATGTACCGTATTTCTCTTTCTAAAATTTCTTGACATCTTGAGCTTGGTCTGTCTTGTACTGTAGGCACACCACATCGTTGGTCACTTTCATGGCTACTTGTTTGCTCTTATCTCGTATTTTACGTGCCCTATCTCTCCACTTTTCTTTCATTCGTCTGGGCAACTTGTTAATGATGATTCTCATATTACTTGCAAGATTAATTTCCTCCATGTAGCCAAGATTTTTCATCGAGCTGCAACATCTTCTCAGAAATATTGCATATTCACTCAATTTTTCCACAACTTCTGGCTTGATTTCTTTCCAAGCATGGGCCTTTTCAATGTATGCATTCGCAATCCTCTGTTCATCACCAAAACGTTATTTTAGTAATCTTCTCGCCTTTCTATAGCCCTGGTTGCCTGGCTCCATCTGACAACTTTCTACAAGCACCTTCACACTTCCTTTTGTGTACTTCACCAGAAATCGTAAACGCTCTTTTTCATCCTTAACTTTCGTCTCTAATACCTCCTCTAGTGCCCTTACGAAAGTTTCATACCCCAAAGGATCTCCACCATACATAGGAATTTCAACTGGTGGCAGAATGAGAGAGGTATTTTGTCGAGCTATAATCTCGTTGAATTCAGATTGCCTATTCAACAGTGCCAGTAAACCAACCTGATTCCCTTCTCCTGGGTCCACCTGTTCATAAACAGATCTTGGCTCAAACAGACTTGTTCGAGCCCGTGCCCTAGGCCTTGGAAAAGCATGATCCACTGGTCCATCTCGAGTTTGTACGGTCTAGCACCCATTTGCTGAGCTGAAGGTTCACTCAACCTATTTAGGTTTTCCAATCCAAGGTATCCGGTGGACCTTGATTGTGGAATCGATCCAACTGCCAATTCACTCTGAGCAGTTTTGGCTCTCTGTCTAGAGCTCATCGTCTTTGACGATCTAGAGCTGCATCTTGACCCTTCACTTTCCAGTATGTCCTTCCTGGCTTTGGCCACCGCCATCTTTGTATCGAATTCCAGTTGTTCCTGACATCGGGCCATCTCTTCTTGCTGTCGGGCCATCTCATGTTTTTTCTTCATGGCATCCGCTTCTATTGAGAACGCAGCTAAATCAGCTTCTGCTCCCAATTGAGCTGAAGCCCTCGAAACCGAACTGGCTGAGCAACCAGATTTACGGCCTGATCTTCACGAAGATACATTTGAGATACTATCTCCCGGTTCTATATCATCACATTCTTCTTCTTAGCTTAGTATCTTCCTTTCTGCTACATTTACTTTTGTCAACTTGCACTAACCATGCTTCTGCAGCATCCATGGATTCATCATAATACTCCGTATTTTCTGAATCCCACATAATGTCTTTCACGTTCCTCTTGAGAACACTCTGCTTCCAGCAGTGTGTCCTGCTTCTCTTTTAGCTCCTGGCTAAGACTACTTATCAGGCGTAATTTAACCTCCACCTTCTCCTGGTTCTCTTCTGATTCCATGAGTATCTTCACACTTTCAAACAGCCTTCTAATCCTCTTGCCCAACTTGTTCCTATCCAATTCAGTCTCCTTGAGAACATGAATTCGACCTTTCTCAGTTAGTTTAACTTGTCTGGCTGGTCTTGTGGCTCCACCATGTGCTCCTTCAAGCACCAAGCTTCTAGCTCCTTCGCTCATAATTTTTAACGAGGTCCTGGCAGATCGCCAAGTCTTTAAATTAGTCGAAAAGGTCTCTGCTAGTATCTGTAGCTTTGTTTTTATCAACAATTTCTTCCAAAACTAAAACATACTGATAATGTAGAGAACCTCTCTCTAACACCAGGTGCAAAATGAATGATGCTAATTCAAATGGAATGCTGGCTTACCACAAGATATTCAAAACAATCCAAGGTTGATCTGCTTTCCCCAGACACGCTGGAGAAAACAGCTTCTGAGTTCTGTTACAAAAGTATTTTAATTAAAGCCGTGATTTTAATTCAAAGAGTAATAATCGATTCGTACTCACAAATCCAGTAATATGTCTTCAGATACGTCCCGATGTTGTTGATAGACCTCAAGGCTTTTCCTGGCCGAGATCTTATCTTCCGTTCCACGACTGGAAACAGTCTTCTTTGGCTATGCTTCTCCGAGGTCTTAGCCCTGACGTCCTTCTCTGGCTGTGCCTCTCCGAGGTCTTAGCCTGGTCGTCTTCAATTAAATCTTCTGTCCCACTCTCTGGGACTGGTATTTCTTCTTCAGTTCCACGACTGGAACCAATCTTCTATGGCTGCGCCTCTCCGAGATCTTAGCCTGGTCGTCCTGCTCTGGCTGCGCCTCTCCGAGGTCTTAGCCTTCGCACTTCGATCTTCTGTCCCTATCTCAGGGACTGGTATTTACCCCCGTCGGAGGTTCGCATCTACTTATCTTCTGTCCCACTCTCTGGGACTTTCAATTACCCCCCTGCCAGAGGTATCCTTCAACTTAATGTAGTGGCAGATTTTTCATATCTTTCAGGTAATTAGCACCCTAGCCACTAATTGGATGAGACGTGGATAAGGGGAATATCTTCGGTACGCATGCAAGCTGCCTCAGAGACCTTCAGAATTCTCCTTTCATAAAGCTTCAGCACACAGTCTTTTAATGAATATTTTCTTTATTGTAGATATAAAACAGTAAAACATCCAAGATGTCCTTGTGTCTCCGTAACAATGACATGCATTGACATGCTCAGCATGGTCGAAGGATTAACCTTCTCCTTCGTCACTCCAAAACGAATCTAAAAACTAAACTTCTGCGCAAGCAGTTAAGCTGCAAACACGCCAAAAGACACGTCATAAATCCCACCCACATTATAACGGGCAGTCTAAAATTTAAAGGCACATGCCATCCACAATGACATGCAAAACAGGCCAAATGGCCACTACAGAGAGGCCTTGATAGCATCTAGTTCATTTCTTTGTGCAATGTTCATGTAGTGCTGGTAATCAATTTCAAACGTAGCCCAACGTTCGCTGATATCCGCATCAAAGACAAGAGGGTCAGGCTTTCGACAAGAAGATGCCATCGTAAAGTAAAACAAAATTACCAAAAGTAAAATAAAAACCGTTATACAGAAGACGGAGGTCAGACCACTTCTGGAAACAAGAGCCAGAGACCGTGTATGATTTAAACACATCTTTAATGAGCACTTGAAACTTAGCAGCATTGAGGATGACAGGTTGTCAGTGCGCCCTAGCTGCTCGAACTGGCAGTGCCGGGAACGAGTGTTAGTTTAAGTGTTATAGTGGGGTGGAGTTAGTGATTATGTGTGATTGGTTCACATGCATCATCAATCTACCGTTTGGACAGTGTGGATGTGGATAGGATGTTCACACTCATGGGAGAGTCTCGGACAAGGGTTCCCAGCCTGGGGTAAATTTGCCCCCAGAGGGTAAATTTCGCCTCCCCTAAATTGGGCAAATTTATTGATTCTGGATTTGTACATACTTTTTCTCTTTGACTGACTGTGTTTGGTTCTGGTATACCGGTATCTGTTCATCATTAGTTGTTCATAAATAAGTGAAATTATATTGTAATGTGTTATAAAAGTTGCCAGGGTAAATGCGATGAAAATGGTTGGCAACCCTGGTCTAGGACCAGAGCCTCAAAATTAAAGGACATTCCTTTAAGAAGGAGACGAGGATTGTCCTTAGCCAGAGGGTGGTGAGTCTGTGGGATTCATTACCACAGGCGGTTGTGGAGGCCAAGTCATTGGATATTTTTACGGATAGATTCTTGATTCGAAAGAATGTCAGGGGTTATGGGGAGAAGGCAGGAGAATGCGGTTGAGAGGGAAAGATAGATCAGCCATAATTGAATGGTGGAGTAGACTTGATGGGCCGAATGGCCTAATTCTGCTCCTGTACCTTATGAGCGAGGGGTCAATGTTACATGAGGTGTTAACATATGATGGACAAGTAAATGGGATTGTGGTGATGTCCATGATACAGAGAGTATTACTCAACATGGTGAAATGATGCACTGTCATTCCATCTAAGCTTACTTTAGAGATACAGAATGGAAACAGGCCATTCGGCCCACCAAGTACGCGCCGACCAGCGATCACCGGTATACAATGTCTTACCTACTCACTGGGGGCAATTTTCAGAATTAATCTACACACCTACACATCTTTGGAATGAGGGAGAAAACAGAGCATCCGGAGCAAACACACGCAGTCACACAGAGAACGTACAAACTCTAGTCCCACCTGCCTGCATTTGGCCCATATCCCTCTTAACCTTTCTTATTTCCAGATCTGTCAAAATGTCTTTTAAATCGAAGATAAGACACAAAATGCTGGAGTAACTCAGCGGGAGGGGCAGCATCTCTGGAGAGAAGGAATGGGTGACGTTTTGTGTCGAGACCCTTATTCAGACTGATGACAGGGGAGTGTGCAGCACAGAGATAACATGTAGTCAGAGAGAGTGAGACTCGTGAGAGGACTGGGAAGGGGGAGGGATGGAGAGAGAGGGAAAGCAATGGCTACTTGAAGTTAGAGAAGTCAATGTTCATACCACTGCCCAAGTAAAATTTG
Organism: Amblyraja radiata; assembly: GCF_010909765.2. Lineage (NCBI taxonomy): Eukaryota > Metazoa > Chordata > Chondrichthyes > Rajiformes > Rajidae > Amblyraja > Amblyraja radiata. Next base: position 46,572,525 of record NC_045974.1, on the reverse strand, counting down.
AGATGCTGGTCATCAGTTCATAAGTGATAGGAGCAGAATTAGGCCATTTGGCCCATCAAGTCTACTCAACCATTCAATCATGGCTGATCTATCTCTCCCTCCTAACCCCGTTCTCCTGCCTTCTCCACATAACCCGCACTAATCAAAGATCTATATATCTCTGCCAGTCAGTCTGAAGAAGGGTCTCGACCCGAAACGTCACCTATTCCTTCTCTCCATAAATGCTGCCTTACACGCTCAGTTCCTCCAGCATTTTTGTCAACCTTCGATTTTTCCAGCATCTGCAGTTTCTAACTTAAACAAAAATCTATCTATCTCTGCCTTTGAAATATCCATTGATGGCCTCCAAAGCCTTCTGTGGCAAAGAATTCCACACAATCACCACCCTCTGACTAGCAGCAATTGTGAAACAGACAACTGGATACCTCCAACCACCCTAATGTCAGGCCTCAGGAATCATACATGTTTACATGTATCCAACATTGCTAATTATGACCAATGCAGTGAACTGCAGCCAATGCTCACGCTAAACCCACTAAATTATTTAATCTTCTTCAAACAGATCTCCTGGCAACAACTTCAAGGAAGCTAATTTCAATTTGATCGTCCAGACCTTACCTCCAATTTGCGCTGGGCCTCACTCTGACAATGGAGGAGGCCAAGGACAGAAAGGTCAGTGTGGGAATGGGAGGAGAATTAAGTGTTGAGCAACCGGGAGATCAGGTAGGTTCTCCCGTAAAGTCTCGGAGGATAATCCAGGAAGGCTCTGGAACCAAAAGGCTCTACTCACTATGGAGGGCAATGTCAAAGATCAATGATAGACACAAAAGGCTGGAGGAACTCAGCGGGACAGACAGCATCTCGGGAGAAAAGGGGCAGGTGACGTTTCGGGTCTGAAAGTAAATCTTTCCCATCTCACCTTCAACCTATGTCCTCTGGCTCTTGGTACCCCAACCCTGCGTAACATACTGCATTCACTTTATCTATTCCCCTCACGGTCTTGTACACCTCTCTAAGGCCACCCCTCACCCTCCTGCACACCAAACCTGCTCAACCTCTCCCTACGGCTCAGGCCCTCAAGTCCTGGCAACATCCATCGTAAATAGATACAAAAAGCTGGAGTAACTCAGCGTCTCTGGAGAGAAGGAATGGATGACGTTTCGGGTGACCCCTCTTCAGACTACCAAAGTAAATCTCGATACAAAAGCACATAAATCAAAAGCACATAAATCGACAAGGCCGTAAAGTTTAATTGGCCATTTGGAAGGTGAAGTGGCAGGATATAATTAATGCTGCTACACAAAAGCCTTTGTCGAGAATGTGGCACAGTCATTACTTACGAAAGATTGCAGCCAGAAATGCCTTGCGCATTCTAAATGGCCACATAATGGAACAGAGTGTCAATTAATTAATTATTACACGGGGCGTGCAGCGGAGTAGGAATAATTGATTGCTTCATCGGTTGCCTGAACTCTGCATTATTTCCCCTCTGTGTGATGTACGCAAATAGCTTAAAATAGTAAGCCAGTGGTTTCACATGGATAGTTCGATAGTAGCGGTGAATTTATAACTCGAAGAACCTGCTCAAAGAGAGATACAGTGTGGAAACAGGCTTCTCAACTCAACTTGCCCACACAGACCAACATGTCCCTGCTACACTAGTCCCACTTGTATTTGGTACATATCCCTCTAAACCTGCCCTATCCATCCAAATGTTTTTTAAATTGTTTTAATTCGGAGTCACGTGAATGAAGCCCGACCACAGTCATCGCGGGGAAGCCCTTCTTCAGGGACCGCGGGGAAACCGCGTTTGCAAAGCCCCGCCGGCTTGGGGGAAGCCCTGAACACAAGGAAGCATACAAAGGGGAAATCCCGGCTCCTGACATCGCAAGGATCCTTGCTACAAGGACCGCGGGGGAACGCCAAACCACGGGGAGAAGCCTGGCTGCGGGGACCGCGGAACCTGGGAAGACTGCAGGCAACCCGACGTCGGTGATCAGGGGAAGACCGCGGGTAATCCGACTTCGGAGACCACGGGAAGACCGCGGGTAACCCAGCTTCAGGGACCGTGGGAAGACCGCGGTTAACCCAGCCTCGGGGACCGTGGGAAAACCGCGGATACCCAGCTTTGGGGACCTTGGGAAGAACACGGGTAGAATCATGCTTGGGGGAAACCTCAGCTACGGGGACCGTGTGGAAGACACGGCTAGGACCGCAGAAGAGCGGGTAGCCGGAGACGAATTCAGACTCCGGCTGCCCGAGGAGGGTAAGAGCTAAAACAGGAGTCTGAAAGGCCTAGACTGAAGTCAGGCCAGGAGGGTTCCCCTCCGACATGGGTACGTCCTCGGACGTTTTACCCATCCTAATATGGCCATGGAGGAGCCATATCAGCGCAGGTCTCCTCGAGGGCCCGTGGCAGCATCCTTTTCAGGGCTGCCTACAAAACTCCCTTCTGCGAAGGTGAGTGCGAGGAGTCAGTTGGCAACTGACTCTGAACTCGGAAGCATGTCCGAGGAACAGGTGCCGGCTGGGAGATACCATGCACCTGGAAAGACATGGGGTCCACATACACCAGCAGCCCTACGCTCCAATCAAGGACGGAAATCGAACCCGCATCTCTAGTTACAGAGGTGGATGGGAGAGTTACCAATTCTTCAATTATATGGTATCAACTACCTATATACACTGGGTGCATTCTGTGTGTGGGTGGGGTGGGAGAAACATGTTTTGGTCTCTTCCTTCGGGGGATGCGACTTTTTTTCTGTCGTATTCCCCAAAGATCATAGAGGAGAAAGATAGACCACTCCTCGAAAAACGCGTAGTATGACGTGTGTGACTGTCGACGCCATTTTATTGAGCATTTTACTGGGCTTCCCCCACACTGTCATGGCGTCCTCATCTAAATCATCATCTCACTGCTCCGCAATAAATTGTTCTAATCGTAAATCTAAACGACCAGACCTGTCATTCTTTAGGTTCCCCGATAAAAAAGAAAGGTAAGAAAATATTATTATTATTTTTTGTCGTTATTCTGTCGTGAAAATGGCCATTGGGAAATTAGGTTTGTCGGTACATTACAAAGTTATTAGACTTATTTTTAATAGATCTTTACTTACCATAATAATAAAGACAATTTTAACACTTCTGTACGTTTTTGGTTTTGTTCTTGTAAGGGATTGGTCTCCAAAATATGGCCCGCGGGACACATTGGGTGCAATGGTGGGCCGGGGGGTTCGGCGGCGGCCGCAATCAAAGATAGGAGAGGAGATCTGCTCTATAATCTTTGGTCGGAATGGGACGGCTGCGCGTTATAATGTGTTATCGTTCCACTCCCTCTCCCCCTTCTCCCTGTCCCCCTTCTCCCTCTCCACCCTTTTCCCCTTCTCCCTCTCCCCCTTTTCCCCTTCTCCCTCACCCCCTTCTTCCTCTCCCCCCATCTCCCTCTCCCCCTTCTCCCTCTCTTCTCTCGATCTCTCTCTCCCCCTCTTCTCTCGATCTCTCTCTCTCTCCATCTCTCTTCTCTCTCCCTCTCTTCTCCCTCTCTCCCTCCCTTCCCTCTCTCCCTCCCTTACCTCTTCGTGAGAGTTGGCAGCTCTGCTATGCCTTGGGTCCAAAAGAGGATAGAAAGAAAATACTTAATGGTCTTTGTAAGAAGATTTTAATAAGCTCCTCTACATTTAAGGTAAATTGACATATTAGAGGCAAAAAGCATCTTCAACATACAGGTCTCTCCACACAACTGAAAACAATTGCATTTAAGTGACATATCATCCATTGTTCAGGCATGTAGTTATGATCATCTTTTTTCTTATTAGTTAATCCTAAATGATATCTCCTGTAATTTCAGATGCCAACAGTGGGTCCAGAATATTCGTCGACAAGATCTCCTGCACCGAACTGCAGAGTATTTGTCAAATAACTGCTGTCTTATGTACATTGTGTGAAATTGTGATTTGTTAACTGCACAAAACTAATGCAAATGGCACTATATTTATTATTGTATCTACGTTGGACATTTTGCTCTTTGGTGTCAGAACGCGGGGTGGGAGATTGCAACCTTCACGTGGTCCGCCCTGTTTCGACAAATCCAATCAACCTGGTGTGCACAGTCAAATAAGATCAAATAGAACAAGTTGTCCTACAACTTTAGGCTGTGCACGCCATACGCAAGAAGAAGAAGCAGAAGTGTCAGAACGTAGTCTGAAGAAGGCTTCCGACCTGCAACGTCACCTATTCTTTTTCTCCAGAGATGCTGCCTGACCCACTGAGTTACTCCAGCATTTTGTGTCTATCTCTGTTTAGATTGGGCTCGTGGGTGGAGATTGCGGCTGGTCTGGTGATCTAGAATGAGGGCCAAAGTCTCAGAATATGGGTCATGATATTTAGTAATGAGACAAGGAGCAGTTTCTTCACTCAAGGGCTGGGAATCTTGGAATTCTTTATCGCGTGAGATGGTGGAAGTCGAGTCCTTGAAAGGAGAGATATTTTTTTTCAAATACGATAAGGATGAAGGATAATGGAGAGAATGTGGGAATAAGGTGTTGAGTTGCAGGATCAACAATAATCTTACTGATGGTGGTTTGAACTTAGATGGCTTATCCTTGCTTCTATTTCTTACAGAGATACAGCGCGGAAACAGGCCCTTTGGCCCACCGCGTCCGCATTGACCAGCGATCCCCGCACACTAACACCATCCTACACACACTAGGGACAATTTACACTTATACCAAGCCTACAAACCTGTATGTCTTTGGAGTGTGGGAGGAAACCGAAGATCTCGGAGAACACCCATTCAGTCATGGAGAGAACCTACGAACTCTGTACAGACAGCACCCACTGTAAGGCAGCAACTTTACCGCAGCACCACCATGCCGCCCTTAATCCACTAGGGCACTAGGTTACAATAAACTTCCTACATATTCCAGGAATGCATCTCATTAAAATGGGAGAGGTTTAAATGCATTGTAAAATCTGCTGTCAGTTTCCTAGATCGGTATTGCTCTAATGGCCTCTTTATATCATTTTCTTTGATTTAAACCATCCATTGTTCTGCATTTAGATTTTATTTTTTCCCCTGTGGATCACAAGGCACTGTTTGTTTCAGGGGTGACTCTAATCTCCAGCGTAATTTGACAAGACAGCCAAGAGGGAAAACACAGGCAGTTCAGATCTGCTGCCTGTATCGCATGAGAAAACAAGAATGAGACCAACTTGTTTTTTGCAGATCATCAACCCCTGACTGATGTTATCAATGCCGATGGTGACTCAAAGAGACTCAACCAGGTGGTGGTTTACAAAGGTCCATGCCCATTGTTCCTCATGGCATACCACCAGCCTCAACAGATCACCTAGTCATAGAGTCTCACAGCTTAGAAGCAGGCCCTTCAGCTCAACTTGCCCACGCTGGCCAACATGTCCCATCTGCACTAGTCCCACATGCCTGCATTTGGCCCATACCCCTCTAAACCTGTCCTAACCATCAAATAACCTAACAGAACTGTCATATGAGGAAAGATTTAAAAGACTAGGCTTGTATTCACTGGAGTTTAGAAGGATGAGGGGGAATCTTATCATATTGTCTACAGTGTACTATGTTTACAGATTCTGTTGTGCTGCTGAAAGTAAGAATGTAATTGTTCTATCTGAGACAAGCTAGATGCAGGAAATTGTTCTACATGACAATAAAACACTCTTGTTAGATGCAAGGGGATCTTATAGAAACATATAAATGAATAAAAGGACTGAACAAGCTAGATACAGGAAAAATGTTCCCAATGTTGGGCGAGTCCAGAACCAGGGGCCACAGTCTTAGAACAAAGGGGAGGCCATTTAAGACTGAGGTGAGAGAAAAACTTTTTCACCCAGAGAGTTGTGAATTTGTGGAATTCCCTGCCACAGAGAGCAGTGGAGGCCAAATCACTGGGTGGATTTAAGAGAGAGTTAGATAGATCTCTAGGGGCTAGTGGAATCAAGGGATATGGGGAGAAGGCAGGCATGGGTTATCGATTGGGCTGATCAGCCATGATCACAATGAATGGCGGTGCTGGCTTGAAGGGCCAAATGGCCTCCTCCTGCACCTATTTTCTATGTTTCTAGAACACTCATCCAGCAATCCTCGAGCCCACCAACTCATCCCGTAGTCAATTCATCAGCTTTTCCATAAGAACTCCCATCAGTTCTTCCAAAAGAATGACAATCAGCCAATCTCGATTACCCTCAGCCCATCAAGCAGCCCCTTAATTCACCCAGAAATCTGAACTATTGAATGCTGACTGCATCTCTTTCCATGTCGGCAAGTTAATATCCAGCTGCATGAACCATGTGAAAAGGGAATAAACAGATGCATGTGGTGCAGTGATTTGTGCAGCACTATAGGCCTGGAGACCAAGAGGAGTTCACCATTGAACGGAGTTTGAATGGGGGGCTTGAGGCCCCCGACCGAGGAAGAACAAAAGGAAGGGACTTGAACTTTATTTCGCCTTCCATCACAGTGAGGAATGTGTAGGAGTCACTGGTGAATGTCCGTATTAAAATGTGTTTTTGAGTGCTGTTGCTTTTAATTGTATGACTGACCTGGCCAATGAAATTCCTCGTATGTTGCAAAACATGGCAAATAAAATCTGATTATGATTCTGAAAAGCCTTTCCCTTCCATACTCTTTCCTCTCTGATCTTTTTGCAGTTGCCTGCCTTTCTGTACTTGTTGCAAGAGATTGTCGTGGCATCCAGCATCCTCGGAGAATGTAGAATTAAAGGCTGGCAATGCCAGTTTTAAAGATGGTTATTTGCCTCAAGATTGGATTATTGTATCTCCAGAACCTCCCCAGAGGCTCTGGGAGACACAATGTTCAAGAGGGAACACAAAAAGCCTAATTAGGAAGAATATTAAGAGTAAGATTTTCAATTAAAATACTGTAATTGATGGAACCTTGCCTTTAAATTGGTTCTTGGATGAAACCCTGATGGTTCTCACATTGTCTCTTTAAATTTACTCTCCTTTTCACACTTGCATTAAAACACACAGCCACCACCATTCACAGTGATACTGCCCGGCAGTCTCATAATTACAGTCAACACAGCCACCTTGACAGCCACACAAAATGATGTAAATAAAAATTGTTTTCCTTGTTTAAGAAGTTCAATTTACAATTATTTGAAATTGTGGGGGTTGGTACAAAATACTGCTGACCCACAAATGTGTTGCTATGAGACATTCACATTTAAAAAATCCATGTCTCAAAAAAAGCAAGAAGGTGCCCATGTTATTTGACCAACTTATCAGATGAATTTAAATATGTAGGTATGTATGCATTAGTTTTGCTCCTAATTCCCTTTCAAAATCATTAATATATATGGTAAACAGTTGCGGCCCCAACACCAAGCCTTGCGGCAAAAAAATCCAGAAGATTAGTCAAACATGATTTCCCTTTCATAAATCCATGTTGACTTGGACTAATTCTTTTACTGCTATCCAAATGCCCCATTATTACATCTTTAATAATTGACTCCAGCATCTTTCACACCACCAAAGTCGGGCTAACTGGTCTGTAATTCCCCGTTTTCTCTCACGCTCCTTTCTTGAAAAGTGGGATAGCATTAGCTACCCTCCAATCCACAGGAACTGATCGTAAATCTATTGATCGTTGGAAAATGATCATATGTATAAATATATATGTATGTGTATATATGCATGTATGTGTAATAATGCATGTATATGTATATATATGTTTATATATGTGTGTATGTATGCATATAAATTTATCCATATGTATGTGTGCATATGTATGTGTATACGTATGTATGTATGTGTATATATGTATGTGTGTATATATGTATGTGTATATATATGTATGTGTATAAATATATATATATGCATATATTTATTATTACTATATAATTATATATATAATTGCCTTTATGGTTTATGCACATCATCTTACAAGACAAATGAATTAATAGGGTGATTTCACGAAAGGTCACTGGAGCGTAAATCCCCACTCACGTGACCGAAAATTTTAACTGGGGGACAATCGTCACTTCCGGTACATGTTAGTGGATGGGAAAACACGCACTTTCACACCCGTTAAAAACATCGAAAACGGCCAGTTTTTGAGCTGCAATTAAGTGAGCCAGTCGGGGTGACCGTGAGGAACAGCTACTTAAATTTACAGTCCAAAAAAAAGATAACAACTAAGGTAAATACAAGAGCGAGCTGAAGGTGTAAAAAAGGCGGAAGTGCTAGCGGACTTTTTTCTTGAAGATTTAAAGATCCAAAATATCGGGAATTATCGCGTTTGCTCGCTGCATTTCATCAAAAGTGGCATTATTGACTTTCTATCTTTATTCATTTGTTATATGAAAAGTATTAAAAGTTAGAAACCCGTCAGTAAAATTGCAAAATCGCCCATGGTTCTCGGGTGGGTTTTAACATGCAAAATGAACACGCTTCTGAAGCTCCATTTACCATTTAAATAATCGTAAACTCTCAATGCGTTTGGAAATCAATTTTACTGAGATGCAAGCTTACGATTATTTAAATGGTAAATGGAGCTTCAGAAGCGTTTTCATTTTGCATGTTAAAACCCACCCGAGAACCATGGGCGATTTCGCAATTTTACTGACGGTTTCTAACTTTTAATACTTTTCATATAACAAATGAATAAAGATAAAAAGTCAATAATGCCACTTTTGATGAAATGCAGCGAGCAAACGCGATAATTCCCGATATTTTGGATCTTTAAATCTCCAAGAAAAAAGTCCGCTACCACTTCCGCCTTTTTTACACCTTCAGCTCGCTCTTGTATTTACCTTAGTTTCTATCTTTTTTTTGGACTGTAAATTTAAGTAGCTGTTCCTCACGGTCACCCCGACTAGTACAGTTAATTGCAGCTCAAAACCTGGCCGTTTTCGATGTTTTTAACGGGTGTGAAAGTGCGTGTTTTCCCATCCACTAACATGTACCGGACGTGACGCTTGTCCCCCAGTTAAAAATTTCGGTCACGTGAGTGGGGATTTACGCTCCAGTGACCTTTCGTGAAATCACCCTATAGAGGGAAGAGACAGAGACTTTAGGATTTTGCCTTCCACCACAGTGAGGAGGTGTTTGGTGAACTCACTGTGGTGGATGTTAAATTTCTGTTGATTGTGTGTTTTTGTCATTTTTTATTATATGTATGACTGTAGGGAAACAAAATTTCGTTCAGACCGAAAGGTCTGAATGACAATAAACGAATCTAATCTAATCTAAAGGTTTGTGCTAATATGCCCAATCTGCATGCTCTAGTCCAACGTTGGGGGAGGGGGGTTGTGAGAGAAAGGGAGCAGTTGTGGGGGAGGGGGGGTTGTGAGGACAGGGCGGTGTGGGGGAGGGAGGTTGTGGGGAAGCGGTGTGTGGGGGCGGGTAGTTGCATGAGCGGTGGGGAGTGTGGGCGGCAGGGTGTATAAGGGTGTGTGTGTGGGGGGTGGGTGGGTGTGTGTGCGTGGTTGTTGTGTGCGTGGGAGGTGGGTGTGTGGCAAGGGGGATTGTGGTGGGGTGGGGTGTGGGTTGTGTGGGGGGGATGGGTGTGTGGGCAAAGTGGGTGTGTGGTGGGGTTGGTGTTTATGCGTGGGGGTTGTGGCGGGGATGGGTGTGTGTGGAAAGGTCTGTTGTGTGGGTGAGAGGTGTGTGTGGGCGGGGGGAGTGAGTTCTGAGAAAACATGGGAAAGAGCCATGGGGGAGAGGGGGCATCACGGGGGAGGGGTGGGAGCCAGGAAGGGGAACCAGAGTGGTAGTGGCTAGAATTGGCGGTGCGATGGCGACTCGCAGCGGGCGCTGGTCGCTGGTCGTTCTCCCCTGCCGGGATCAGAGTCTCCGCTTTCCCTTTGGCGACATCGGCGACATCTCCAACCCTGGGCTGGGCTGGGCTGGGCAGGACTGGGTTTCCGACTCTGGGCAGGCCTGGGTCTCCCACGCTGGGCTGGGCTGGATCGGGTCGGGTTTCTGAGGCGGGGCTGCTGCTTGGGGCAGGGCTGCTGCTTGGAGTTGGGCTGCTTCGGGTCCCTCCTATTGGAAATCTCCGCCAGCCATCTCATCTCCAGGGATGCCGCAGGAACGGTTGGATGTCCCGGAGAGTGACAGCTGAAGAGACTAATCCACGTGGCTGGAGAAGAGATCGATCTGCGCACGCGCTGTTTTTAATAATAATAATAATAATAATGCATTTTATTTGCTGCTGCCTTTCTGGACACCCAAGGACAGCTTACAGGACATAAAATTACAATACATTTATCAATATTAAAATCAAGTTGATTAAAAAAAAATAAAAAAAAATACACAAAACATTTAAAGTCATTAAAATCAGGGTGAACATGGTGGAAGTTATGTCGGGTATGCTAATCTAAACAGGTGTGTTTTGAGTTGTGATTTGAATTGATCGATAGTGTCCAGGTGACGGATGGGAGGTGGGAGAGTGTTCCAGAGACGTGGGGCAGAGCAGTTGAAGGCTCTGGCACCCATGGTGCTGAGTCTAAATGTGGGGACAGTTAAAATTGCAGCTGAGGAGGAACGAAGTGAGGAAGGAGTGTATGGTAGCAGCAGGTCAGAGAGGTATTGGGGAGCAAGGTGGTGTAGGGCTTTGAAGGTCAGCAGTAAAATCTTGTAGTTAATCCGGTGGTGCACAGGGAGCCAGTGGAGCTGAGTGAGGATGGGTGTGATGTGGTCCGATGATCTGGTGCGGGTGATGATCCGGGCTGCAGAGTTCTGAATGCATTGGAGGCGATGAAGAAGTTTATTGGAGGTGCAAGTGAGGTAATCGATGCGGGATGTGACCAGAGCGTGGATGAGGACTTTTGTATTGTCTTTGGAGAGGGAGGGGCGGAGTCTGGAGATGTTGCGGAGATGAAAGTATGCAGAGCGTGTGATATTGCTGATGTGGGGGCCAAAGGAAAGTGTACTGTCCAGAATGACGCCGAGACTTTTGACATGGGAGGAGGTGGGTATGGGTGAGCCATCAACTGAAATGGTGAACGGGTGGGTTTTGGAGAGTGTGGACTTTGAGCCAATTAGCATGATTTCTGTTTTATTTCCATTGAGTTTTAGAAGGTTGAGTGACATCCAGTTGCTGATAGCTTGAAGACAGGTGGTGAGGGCAGTTGGGGGAAGGGAGGTGTTTGGTTTTGTGGAGAGGTAAAGTTGTGTATCATCGGCTTAGCAGTGAAAATTGATTCCAAAATGACGGAGAATATTGCCAAGAGGTTGAATATAGATGATAAAAGGCAGTGGCCCCAGCACCGATCCCTGAGGAACACCATGGGTGACTGTGGCAGTTGTGGATGTGACTTTATTTCCCTGGATGAACTGTTTTCTGTCGTGTAGATAGGACCTGAACCAAAGTAGTGCATTGTTGTTGATGCCGGTGGCAGAAAGACGTTCCAGAAGAATTGGGTGGGAGATGGTGTCAAAGGCTGCTGTGAGGTCAAGGAGGATCAGGATGGATAAGTGGCCGGTGTCAGCTGCGAGAAGGAGATCATTTGTAATTTTTACCAAGGCTGTTTCAGTGCTGTGATTGTGGCGAAAACCGGACTGAAATGGTTCATAGAGGTTATTGTTTTGAAGGTGGACTTGAAGTTGTGTCGCTACTGTCCTTTCCAGATGTTTAGTGATGAATGGGAGGTTGGAGATGGGGCGGTAGTTATTTGGATTGTTTGGATCAGAACCTGGTTTAAGATTTTTAAACCTCACTAACTTTTACGACATTCAACCGATCGGAACAAAAATTGGTGCATTCACAGCATAGGAGACTGGCGAGTGAACTGGCGAAAATTCGGAGTGCTATCGCGAACCATTTTTGGTTTGAATAAACAGATTTTTTTCTGTGTTGTAATTCTATACGTTTGGGTTTATTATATACTTCTTATGAAAGAGGGATATCGAAAAAATGAAACTGTTCACATTTTATCCATCACTGGTTGCTTGTTGGCTCTTGGTAACCACATGTGCATAGCAACAAATTTCATCACAATAGTGAATTAGTCAATAATCATCAAATAAAACTTTCAATAATCAATTAGTCAATACATACTGCACAATAACTACCCCCCTCCCCTCAAGAACAATAGCCAAATCTATAAGATATGCCACCCCCCAAACAAATATCCGGTTTTACACTAGATCAACGGGTACATCTCCGCTGATAGTTTACTGGAAGTTTATACACATTCCCCGTCCACAACCGACGACATGAGATAGTTGACTTGTGTTAAGAGATATTTTCTCGACACTTACATCCCCTCGCCTATACATCCCGGATAACTAATAGTTACTTGTTGGGGGGGGGGGGGGTTTCTGGAAAAAAAAAGTAGGGCTTGTACACTCTGGAGTTTAGAAGGATGAGAGGGCATCTTATTGAAACATATCAGATTATTAAGGGTTTGGCCACGCTAGAGGCAAAAACATGTTCCCGATGTTGGGGGAGTCCAGAAACAAGGGCCACTGTTCAAGAATATGGAGTCAGCCATTTAGGACGGAGACAAAGAAACACTTTTTCTCACAGAGAGTTATGAGTCTGTGGAATTCTCTGCCTCAGTGGAGGCCGGTTCTCTGGATACTTTCAAGAGAGAACTAGATAGTGCTCTTAAAGATAGCAGAGTCAGGGGATATGGGGAGAAGGCAGGAACGGGATACTGATAAGGGATGAACAGCCATGATCACATTGAATGGCGGTATTAGCTCAAAGGGCCAAATGGCCTACTCCTGCACCTATTGTCTATTGTCTCCCTCCACCACTCGCCTCCACTCCTCCCCTCACCTCTCCACTCCTCTCCTCCCCGCACCTCCCCTATCCTCTCCCCTATCCTCTCCCCTATCCTCTCTCCTCTCTTCTCCTCTCTTCTCCTCTCTTCTCCTCTCTTCTCCTCTCTTCTCCTCTCTTCTCCTCTCTTCCCCTCTCTTCCCCTCTCTTTCCCTCTCTTCTCCTCTACTCTCCTTACTCCCCCCTCCTCCCCACTCCTCACCTCTCCTCTCCCATCTGCCTCCCCCTCCCTTCTCTCCACTCGCCCCATACCCCATTTTCCTCGCTCCTCCTCTCCTATACTTTCCTCTCCTGTCTCCCCTTCCTTCTACCCTCCTCTCCTTCCCTCCCCTCACCATTCCTTCCCTCTCCCCTCCCCATCCTTACTTATCCTCTCCTTTAATTTCTTCTCCTCTCTCCCGTCCCTTCTCACCTCCCTTCTTCTCTACTCTTCCCCCTCTCATCTACACACCTCCTCTCCCCACTTCTTCCCGCTCCTCCCCTCCCCTCTCCTCACCACACCTCCTCTCCTCCTCTCCACCCCTCACCTCTTCTCCTCTCCTCCTCTCAGCTGCTCTCCTCTCCTGTCCTCTACCCTCCTTTACTCTACTTCCCCCTCCTTCCATCTCCTACCCTCCCCTCGCCTCCTCTCTCCACCCCTCCCTCCCCCGCTCCTCTCCTCTACCCCCGTTCCTCTACTTCCCCTTCCTTCCACCCTCCGCTCTTATCCCCCCTCATCTCTCAACACCCTTCTCTCCCCTCCTCTCCCCCCTGCCCTCCTCCCCACATCTCCTCTCCTACCCTCTCATCACCTCCCCTCCCCTCTCCTGCCATCATCTCTCCTCTCCTCTCCCCTCCTCCCCTCTCCTCTCCACCCCTCCTCTACTTTCTTCTCCTCGCCAATCCTCTCCTCTCCTCTCCACTGCTCTCACCTCCTCTCCTCCCCTCTCCTAACCCCTCATCTCTCTCCCTCCCTCACCCCACCGCTCAAATCCTGCACCAAAGAAACTGAAATATGGTGCAGGTGAGAGATTGTCTTCTCTTCTCTCCCTTTTCCTCTCCTTTTCTCCTCTCTCTGCTTCCATTCCATCTCCTCTCCCCCTCACCTCTCCTCCGACAACCCTCTCTTCTCTCCTCCCCTCCCCTTCACTCTTTCCTCCTCTCGTCCCCAGGGCCATCTTAACAGCATTCTAGGTCCCCGGGCAAAGCAGTTTCTTTATGCCGAATCAAATATGCCGTCATGCACTTGCCATGTTCTTCTCCGTTTTCATGTTCTACAATAACATTCTACAATACATAGATTAGCATGGGGCCCCTGTGCTCGTGGGCCCCGGGCAACTGCCCAGCGTGCCCATGCGTTAAGATGGCCCTGCTCCTCTCCACTCCTCTCTTCTCTCCCCTCCTCTCCTCCCTCCTCCCCTCTACTCTCCTCTATTCCCCTCTCCACTCCTCGCCTCCACTCACCACCCACTCCTCGCCGCCACTCTCCTCCCCTCCCTCTCCCGCTCTTCTCTCATTTCAAATCCAGCACCAATGATAATTGTAATAAAGTGGAGGTGAGCGATTCTCCTCTCCTCAACTCTCCTCTCCTCTCCCCTCCTCCCCTCATCTACTCCCAACATCTCCGTTCTTTTCATCCCCTCTCCTCCTCTATCCTCCCTTCCCCCTCCCTCACTCCCCGCCCCTCCAAACCAGCACCAAAGATAATTGTAATATGGTGGCGGTGAGAGATTGTCTCCCCTCCTCTCCCTTCCTCTCTTCTCCTCTCCTTTCTTCTCCTCTCCTCTCTTCTCCTCTCCTTTCTTCTCCTCTCCTCATCACTACTCCCCCCTCCTCCCCTCTCTTCACTACCCTTCAATCCCCTCATGTTCCTTCCTCTGCTCTCCTTTCCCCTCCTCCCCTTTCCCCACATCTTCTCCCCTCTCCTCCTATACACTCCCCTCCACTCCTCTCTTATCCCCCATCTCCTCTCTTCTCCTCACCCCTCCCCTCTTCCCCCCATCTCATTCCTTCCACTCCCCTTTTCCTCTTCTCTCCTCTCCACTCCTCTCCTCCTCTTTCTCCCCTCCCTCTCTTCCCCCCCTTCCCACAAATGCAGCACTAAAGATAACTGTAATATGGTGTAAGTGAGAGATTGTCACCTCCCCTCTCTCCTCCCCTCCGCTCTTCGCTCCCGTCCTCTCCAACTCTCTCCTCTCTCCTCCACCCATCTCTGCTCTACCCGTCTCCTCTCCTCTCATCGCATCTCCTCTCCTCCCCACTCCCATCCACTCCCCTTCTCCTCCGCCTCCACTCTGCCCCTTTTCTCTCCCCACCATCCTCTCATCTGCTCTCCCCTCCAAACACCCCTCTCCTCTCCCCACCATCCATGCCCTCACCTCATCTCCTCTCCTCGTTCCTCCACTCACATCGCCTCCCATCTGCTCCCTTCTCCTCTCCTACCAACTCCCCTCTTCTACCCACCGCACCTTTCTCCTCTCTTCTCCTTCCCCTCCTCCCCTCTCCTGCTCTCTCTTCTACTCTCATCATCCCCTCTCCTCTTTCTTCTCTCCTCTCCCCATCTCTCCTATCCCCTCCCCTCCACCCCTCACCTCTTCTCTCCTCCTCCTCCACGCTATGCTCCTCCTTCTCCTCCCCTCTCCGCCCCCTTCCCCTCCACTACTGTGCTGTCCTCTCCTCAGCCCTCCCCTCCTCCCATCTTCCACCCCCCTACCCTCTCCTCTCCTATCCTGACCTCTCTTCTCCTTCCCACAAATCCATCACCAAACATATTTGTAATATGGTGGTGGCGAGAGATTGTCCCCTTTCATATAACCATATAACAATTACAGCACGGAAACAGGCCATCTCACCTACAAGTCCGTGCCGAACAACTTTTTTCCCTTAGTCCCACCTGCCTGCACTCATACCATAACCCTCCATTCCCTTCTCATCCATATGCCTATCCAATTTATTTTTAAATGATACCAACGAACCTGCCGCCACCACTTCCACTGGAAGCTCATTCCACACCGCTACCACTCTCTGAGTAAAGAAGTTCCCCCTCATGTTACCCCTAAATTTCTGTCCCTTAATTCTGAAGTCATGTCCTCTTGTTTGAATCTTCCCTATTCTCAAAGGGAAAAGCTTGATCACATCAACTCTGTCTATCCCTCTCATCATTTTAAAGACCTCTATCAAGTCCCCCCTTAACCTTCTGCGCTCCAGAGAATAAAGACCTAACTTATTCAACCTATCTCTGTAACTTAGTTGTTGAAACCCAGGCAACATTCTAGTAAATCTCCTCTGTACTCTCTCTATTTTGTTGACATCCTTCCTATAATTGGGCGACCAAAATTGTACACCATACTCCAGATTTGGTCTCACCAATGCCTTGTACAATTTTAACATTACATCCCAGCTCCCCTCCCCTCTCTACTCCTCCTCTAATCTCCTCTCCAGCTCTCCACCCCTTCTCTCCTCTTCACGCCTCTCCTCCCCTCTCCACACCTCTCCTCTTCTCTCCTCCTCTCACCACACCTCCCATCCTCCCTCCTCCCCTCTCCCCCTTACCCTCAAAACCAGCACCAAAGAAAATTGCAAAATGGATTGGTGAGAGATTGTCTCCTCTTCACTCCCCTCTCCTCTTCACCCTTCCCCTATTCTCTCCTCTTCTCCCTCCTCTCTGCTCCCCTCAATCTCCCGCTGCCCTTCATCTCCCCTCCTCTCCTCTCTCCCTCTCTCCACTATTCCCCTCCCCTCTCTCTCATTATCTATCCCTCTCTCCCCCTTCTTTTCACAACTAGCACCAAAGATAATTGCAAAATGGACGAGGTGAGACTCGTCTCCTCTCCTCTCCTCTATCCTCTCCTCTCTTCTCATCTCCTCCCCTCACATTTCCTCCTCATGCCCTCCTCTCTCCTCCTTTCCTCTCTCCTCATTTCCTCTCCTCCCCTTTCCTCTCCTCCCCTCTCCTCCCTGCTTCTCTTGTAAATCCTGGCCAAAATAGAGCCGAAATAGAGCAGAGGACTCATGCATTCAAAAGGCCTTTTAGCATTTGTGTATAAGAAGCCACAGGCTGCTAGCTGGTGCCGGGAAGTCTAGGTCCTGGAACAGTAGTCAGATAAGGAATGTCCAAGAATCTTTGTAATTGTTAGTATGTATGAGAATCTTGCAGAGAAACTCCAATGTATTGTAAATGCATGAATTTGATTGGATTGCTGCAAAGGGATTGTAAATAATGTAAATAATGTTGCAAGACAGTTACCTTGCTGTTTGTTGTTTGGCCAGAGTGTTAAAACCTGGCAGAATTGTTTTGTGTTCCAGGGTAAATGTCCTCACTGCACTGCTTCTCTCTCCCCCACTCCCCTCAAATCCAGCACCAAAGATAACTAATATAGTGGAGGCGAGAGATTGTTCTCTGCTCTCCTCTCCTCTCCCCCCTCCCTTCCCCTACCCTCGCCTCTCTCCTCATCCCCACATCTACTCCCCACATCTCCTCTTTTCTCCCCCTCTCCTCCTCTCTCCTCCCCTCGCCTCCTCTGCTCCCTCTCCTCTCCCCATCACTTCTCCTCTCATCTCTCCTCTCCTCCTCACCTCTCATCTTGCTCTCCCCTCCACCCTTCTCTCCCCTCCCCTTTTCTCTCTCCTCCTCTCTCTACTGCCCTCCTCCCTGCTGTTCTCCACCCCGTCTCTCTTCTGCTTGCCACTCTTCTAAGGAAGTGGTTCTAGAAATCGTGGATACATTGGTGATAATTTTCCAATGTTCTATAGATTCAGGATCAGTTCCTGTGGATTGGAGGGTAGATAATATGATCTCACTTTTTAAGAAAGGCAGGAGAGAGAAAACGGAATGATAGACCAGTTAGCCTGACATCGGTGTTGGGGAAGATGCTGGATATAAAAGATGAAATAGCGGCTCATTTGGATAGCAGTATCAGGATCGGTCCGAGTCAGCATGGATTTACGAAGGGGAGATCATGCTTGACTAAACTTCTGGAATTTTTTGAGAATGTAACTAAGAAAATCGACAAGGGAAAGTCAGTGGATGTAGTGTACCTGGACTTTAAGAAAACGTTTGATAAGGTCCCACATAGGAGATTAGTGGGCAAAATTAGAGCACATGGTATTGGGGGTTTAGAGTGCTGACATGGCTGGAAAATTGGCTGGCAAACAGGAAACAAAGAGTAGGGATTAACGGGTCCCTTTCATAATAATAATAATAATAATAAATTTTATTTATGGGCGCCTTTCAAGAGTCTCAAGGACACCTTACAAAAATTGAGAATGTAGAAGAAAAACATGTAAGGGGAATGAAATAAATAGTAGAGACATGACTAGTACACAAAGTAAAGACAGAATTCAATACAAAACACAGTATGAGGCAATTAATGCACAGATGAAAAGGGACGGGGACGTGGGGCTAAGGATAGGCAGAGGTGAAGAGATGGGTCTTGAGGCGGGACTGGAAGATGGTGAGGGACACGGAATTGCGGATCAGTTGGGGGAGGGAGTTCCAGAGCCTGGGAGCTGCCCTGGAGAAGGCTCTGTCCCCAAAACTGCGGAGGTTGGACTTGTGGATGGAGAGGAGACCGGCTGATGTGGATCTGAGGGACCGTGAGGGTTGGTAGGGGGAGAGGAGGTCAGTGAGATATGGGGGGGCCAGATGGTGGAGGGCTTTGTAGGTGAGGACCAGGATTTTGTAGGTGATCCGGTGGGAGATGGGAAGCCAGTGAAGTTTTTTGAGGACTGGAGTGATGTGATGCCAGGATTTGGTGTGGGTGATGAGTCGGGCGGCTGCGTTCTGGACCAGTTGGAGTCGGTTGATGTAGGTGGAGCTGATGCCAAGGAGAAGTAATGGCAGGCAGTGACTAGTGGGGTACTGCAAGACTCGGTGCTGGGACCGCAGCTATTTACAATATACATCAATGATTTAGATGAAGGGATTCAAAGTAACATTAGCAAATTTGCAGATGACACAAAGCTGGGTGGCAGTGTGAACTGTGAAGAGGATGCCATGAGAATGCAGGGTGACGTGGACAGGTTGGGCGAGTGGGTAGATGCATGGCTGATGCAGTGTAATGTGGATAAATGTGAGGTTATCCACTTTGGTAACAAAAACAGCAAGGCAGATTACTATCTAAATGGCGTCGTTGGGAAAAGGGGTAGTATAATGGGATCTGGGGATCCTTGTCCATCGGTCAACTAAAGTAAGCATGCAGGTACAGCAGGCAGTGAAGGAAGCGAATGGCATGTTGGTCTTTATAACAAGAGGAGCTGAGTATAAGAGCAAAGATGTCCTTCTGCAGTTTTACAGGGCCCTAGTGAGACCATACTTGGAGTATTGTGTGCAGTTTTGGTCCTCTAATTTGAGGAAGGACATTCTTGCTATTGAGGGAGTACAGCGTAGGTTTACAACATTAATTCCTGGGATGGCGGAACTGTCATATGCTGAGAGAATGGAGCGGCTGGGCTTGTACATTCTGGAGATTTGAAGGATGAGAGGAGATCTTATTGAAACATATAAGATTATTAAGGGTTTGGACACCCTAGAGGCAGGAAACATGTTCCCGATATTGGGGGAGTCCAGAACCAGGGGCCACGGTTTAAGAATAAGGAGTAAGACATTTAGAACGGAGACGAGGACACACTTTTTATCACAGAGAGTTGTGAGTGTGGAATTATCTGCCTCAGAGGGCGGTGGAGGCCTGCTCTCTGGATACTTTCAAGACAGAGCTAGATAGGATTCTTAAAGATAGTGGAATCAGGGGATATGGGGAGAAGTCAGGAACGGTGTACTGATTGGGGATGCTCAGCCATGATCACATTGAATGGCGGTGATGGGTCGAAGGGCCGAATGGCCTACTCCTGCACCTATTGTTTATTGTCTATTGTCTATCCACTCTTCTCCTCCCTCTCTCTCCCCTCTCCTCAAAACCAGCACTAAAGATAATTGTAATATGGACTAGGTGAGAGATTGTCTCCTCTCCACTCCCCTCCTCTTCCCTCTCTTTTTCATCCTTCCCCTCTCCTCTCCTCACCTCCCCTCCTCTCTGCTCCCCTCAATCTCCCGTGCCCCTTTGTCTCCCTCTCCTCTCCCCTCACCTCACCTCTCTACTCTCCTCTCTCCTCTACTCTCTCATCTCAAGAGGACATGACTTCAGAATTAAGGGACAGAAGTTTAGGGGTAACATGAGGGGGAACTTCTTTACTCAGAGAGTGGTAGCGGTGTAGAATGAGCTTCCAGTGGAAGTGGTGGTGGCAGGTTCGTTGGCATCATTTAAGAATAAATTGGATAGGCATATGGATGAGAAGGGAATGGAGGGTTATGGTATGAGTGCAGGCAGGAGGGACTAAGGGAAAAAAATTGTTCGGCGCGGACTTGTAGGGCCGAGATGGCCTGTTTCCGTGCTGTAATTGTTATATGGTTATATGGTTATCTCCTCTGCTCTCCTCACCTCACCTCTTGCCCCTCCCCTCCACTCCCCTCTTCTCTCCCCTCTCCATTCCTCTCCTCTTCTCCTTCCTCCTTTCCTCTCCTCCCCTCCCCTGTCCTCTCCTCCCTGCTTCTCCCTCTCCCCTCAAATCCTGCACCAAGTATAATTGTAATGTAATGGAGGTGAGAGATTGTCCTCTCCTCTCCTCTCCCTTCACCTCCCCTTACCGTTCTCCACCCCTGTCCTCTCCTCTGCCTCCCTAACCTCCCCCTCCCTTCTCTCCTCTTGCCCCACCTCTTCTCACCCCTCCTCTCCTATACTTTCCTCCCCTCTCTTCCCTCCCCTCCACCTCTTCCCTCCTCTCTCCTCCCCTCTCCACCTCTCCCCTCCCCTCCCTACCCTCTCTACCTCTCTCCTCTCCTCCGCACCCCTCTCCTACCCTCCTCTCTCCACCTCTCCTTCTCTCTCCCTTTCCTCCCCTCTCCGCCTCCTCTGCTCTCGTTCCTCCTCGCATATCCACTCTCCTCTGCTCCCCTACCCTCCTCGCGGCTCCCCTCCGTCTCCCATACTTCTCCTCACCTATTCTCCCCTCTCCACCCCCTCCCTTTTCCTATCCCCTACCCCCCCCTCCTCTCCTCTCCCCTCCCCTCAAATCCAGCACCAAATTGGTGGAGGAGAGATTGTCTCCTCTCCTCCTCACCTCTCCCTTCCTCCCCTCTCTTCTTGCCACTCCCCTCCCCTCTTCTCCCTCTCCTCCCCACTCAACTCTTGTCCTGTTCTCCCCCCTCCTCTCCTTTCCTCCCCACTGCTATCCTCCTCCCCACATCTACTCCCCACATCTCATCTCCTCTCCCATCACCCCCTTCCCTTTCAACCCCCTCCTCTCTCCCTGCACCCTCTCCTTCACTCTCCCCCTCCCCTCAAATAAGCACCAAAGATAATTACGATATGGTGGACATGAGAGATTGTCTCCTCTCCTCTCCTCTCCCATACCTCCCACTCCTCTCCTCTCCTCCCCCCACGTCCCCTCTCCTATCCCCTCCTCCACTACCCTCCAGTATCCTCCTCTCCTCTGCTCTTCTCGTCCCTCCTCCCATCTCTCCCTTTCCTATCCTCTCCCCACGTCCCCTCTCCTATCCCCTCCTCCCTTTTCCACTACCCTCCAGTATCCTCCACTCCTCTACTCTCCTCATCCCTCCTCCCATCTCCCCCCTCTCCTCTCCGATCTCCTCTCATCCCCCCCTCTCCCTACCCACCCTCTCCCTCCACTCCTCTACGCTCCTCTCTCATCTCAGGCTGCAGGAGGATTGGGTCTGGGACCTTAATATTCAGGGGTATACATCCTATAGAAAGGACAGGCAGGTGGGCAGTGGAGGGGGAGTAGCTCTGCTGGTGAGTAATGGAATTCAGTCCCTTGCGAGGGAAGACATAGGGTCTGACCAGATAGAGTCACTGTGGATTGAGTTGAGGAATTGTAAAGGCAAGAAGACACTAATTGGTGTTATCTACAGACCCCCAAATAGTAGCCCGGATGTAGGGTGTAAGTTGCAGCAGGAGTTAAAACTGGCATGAAACGAATGTAATGCCACTGTGGTGATGGGGGATTTCAATATGCAGGTAGACTGGGAAAATCAAGGTTGGTTCAGGACTCCAAGAAAGGGAGTTTGTAGAATGTCTCTGAGATGGATTCTTAGAGCAGCTTGTAATGGAGCCGAACAGAGAAAAGGCAGTTCTGGATTTAGTGTTGTCCAATGAACCAAATTTGATAAGAGAACTCGAGGTAAAGGAACCGCTTGGAGGTAGTGGTCATAATATGATTAGTTTTAATCTGCAATTTCAGAAGGAGAACGTTAAATCAGAGGTGGCAGTGATGCAGTTGAACAAAGGGGATTATTAAGGCAAGGTAGACTGGAAAGGGATCCTGGCAGGAATGACGGTGGAACTGCAATGGCAGGAATTTCTGGGACTAATCCGGAAGACGCAGGATCATTTCATTCCAAAAAGGAAGAAAGATTCCAAGGGGAGTAGGAGGCAATCGTGGCTGACAAAAGAAGTTAGGGATAAAATAAAACTAAAAGAAAAGATGTATAACACAAACAAGAGTAGCCGGAAGCCAGAGGATTGTGAAACTTTCATAGGACAACAGAAGGAAACAAAACGGGCAATGCGGGCTGAAAAGATGAAGTACGAAGGGAACCTGGCCAGGAATATAAAGGACAGTAAAAGCTTCTTTAGATATGTTCAGGGAAAGAGAGTAGCAAAGTCATACTTAGCGGATACTTAGAGATAATATACTTAGAGGATACTTAGAGATAATATATATAATCATCTGGATAAACAGGGTCTGATTAGGAACAGTCAACATGGATTTGTGCCTGGAAGGTCATGTTTGACTAATCCTTGAATTTTTTGAAGAGATTACTAGGGAAATTGATGAGGGTAAAGCGGTGGATGTTGTCTATATGGACTTCAGTAAGGCCTTTGACAAGATTCCACATGGATGGTTGGTTAAGAAGGTTCAATTGTTAGCAGTGGCAGACTGGGTCTAAAAATATTGGTTGCCAGGAGACAAAGGGGGCCCACCCACAACTACAATGCTAACATTTAACAGGGGCCCACTTCCCATCACTTGCTATCACCTCATCAGGGGCCCACGCCATCGGGCAAGCTGACACCCTGGCCAGTCCACCACTAATTGTTGGGCATTAATAGTGGAGTAGCAAGATGGATTCAACAGTGGCTGAATGGGAGATGCCAGAGAGTAATGGCGGATAACTGTTTGTCAGGTTGGAGTCCTGTGACTAGTGAGGTGCCACAGGGATCTGTGTTGGGTCCACTGTTGTTTGTCATGTACATCAATGATCTGGATGATGGTGTGGTAAATTGGATTAGTAGGTATGCAGATGATACTAAGATATGTGGTGTTGTGGATAATTAAGTAGATTTTCAAAGTCTACAGAGAGATTTAGGCCATTTGGAAGAGTGGGCTGAAATATGGCAGATGGAGTTTAATGCTGATAAGTGTGAGTTGCTACATCTTGGCAGGACAAATCAAAATGGTACATACATGGTAAATGGTAGCGAATTGAGGAATACAGTTGAACAGAGGGATCTAGGAATAACTGTGCATAGTTTCCTGAAGGTGGAATCTCATGTAGTAGGTAAAGAAAGCTTTTGGTGTGCTAGCCTTTATAAATCAGAGCATTGAATATAGAAGTTGGGATGTAATGTTAAAATTGTACAAGGCATGGGTGAGGCCAATTCTGGAGTATGGTGTACAATTTTTGGTCGCCAAATTATAGGAACGATGTCAACAAAATAGAGAGAGTACAGAGGAGATTTACTAGAATGTTGCCTGTGTTTCAGCACCTAAATTACAGAGAAAGGTTGAAGAAGATAGGTCTTTATTCTTTGGAGCACAGAAGGTTAAGGGGGGACTTGATAGAGGTCTTTAAAATGATGAGAGGGATAGACAGAGTTGGCGTGGATAAGCTTTTTCCATTAAGAGTAGGGAAGATTCAAACATGAGGACATGATTTGAGGATTAAGGGTCAAAAGTTTAGGAGTAACATGACGAGGAACTTCTTTACTCAGAGACTGGTAGCTGTGTGGAATGAGCTTCCAGTGGAAGTGGTGGAGGCAGGTTCGTTTTTATAATTTAAAAATAAATTGGATAGGTATATGGACGGGAAAGGAATGGAGGGTTATGCTCTGAGTGCAGGTAGATGGAACGAGGTGAGAGTAAGTGTTCGGTACGGACTAGAAGGGCCGAGATGGCTTATTTCCGTGCTGTAATTGTTATATGGTTATATGGTCAAATGTGGGTCCCTTGAAGGCAGACACGAATGAAATTATTAAGGGGAACAAGGAAGTGGCAGATGAGTTGAACAGGTACTTCGGATCTGTCTTCACTAAGGAAGACACAAACAATCTCCCAGAAGTACTGGAGGACAGAGGATCTAAGAGGAACTGAAATAAATGTTCATTAGGTGAGAAATAGTATTGGGTAGGCTAATGGTACTGAAGGATGATAAATCCCCTGGGCCTGATGGTCTGCATCCCAGGGTCCTCAGGGAGGTGGCTCTAGGAATAGTGGACGCATTGGTGATCATTTTCCAATATTCAATAGATTCAGGATCAGTTCCTGTGGATTGGAGGATAGCTAATGTTATCCCACTTTTCAAGAAAAGAGCGAGAGAAAAAACGTGGAATTACAAACCAGTTGGCCTGACTTCGGTGGTGGGAAAGATGCTGTAGTCAATTATTAAAGAGGTAATGATGGGGCATTTGGATAGCAGTAAAAAGGATTAGTCCAAGTCAGCATGGATTTATGAAAGGAAAATCATGCTTGACTAATCTTCTGGAATTTTTTGAGGCTGTGACAAGGAAAATGGATGAAGGGGTGCCAGTGGATGTAGTGTATCTAGACTTTCAGAAAGCTGTTGATAACGTCCCGCACCAGAGACTGGTGACTAAAATTAGAGCACATGGTATTAGGGGTAGGGTGTTGACGTGGATAGAAAATTGGTTGGCAGATCGCAAGCAAAGAACGGGTCCTTTTCAGAATGGCAGGCAGTGGCGAGTGGAATGCTGCAAGGCTCGGTGTTGGGGCCGCAACTGTTTACCATATATATTAATGATTTGGAAGAGGGAATTAGGAGCAACACTAGCAAGTTTGTGGATGACAGTGGGTGGCAGTGTGAACTGTGAAGAGGATGTTAAGAGGTTGAAGGGTGACCTGGACAGGTTGAGTGAATGGGCAGATGCGTGGCAGATGCAGTATAATATAGATAAATGTGAGGTTATCCACTTCGGCGGCAAAAACAAGGGGGCAGATTATTATCTCAATGGGGTTAGGTTAGGTAAGGGGGAGGTACTGCGAGACCGGGGTGTTCTTGTACATCGGTCACTGAAAGTTGGCGTGCAGGTACAGCAGGCAGTGAAGAAAGCAAATGGAATGTTGGCCTTCATAACAAGAGGATTTCAGTATAGGAGTAAAGAGGTTCTTCTGCAGTTGTATAGGGCCCTGGTGAGACCACATCTGGAGTATTGTGCACAGTTTTGGTCTCCTAATTTGAGGAAGGACATCCTTGTGATTGAGGCAGTGCAGCGTAGGTTCACGAGATTAATCCCTGGGATGGCGGGACTGTCATATGAGGAAAGATTGAAAAGACTAGGCTTGTATTCACTGGAGTTTAGAAAGATGAGGGGGGTTCTTATAGAAACATATAACATTATAAAAGGACTGGTCAAGCTAGATGCAGGAAAATTATTCCCAATGTTGGGCAAGTCCAGAACCAGGGGCCACAGTCTTAGAATAAAGGGGCGGCCAGTTAAGACTGAGGATAATGTCCTTCCTCCACACCTCCCTTCTCCCCTCCTCTTCTCCCCTCCTCCCCTTCTTCCCCACCCCTCTCCTCCCCCCCCCCTCCTCCTTTTTCCTCCCATCTCCCCTCCCCTCAAATCCAGCACCAAAGATAATTGTAACATAGTGGAGGTGTGAGATTGTTCTCTCCTCTCCTCTTCCCCCTCCCCTCCCCTTCCATGCCCTCGCCTCTACCCTCATCCCCTCATCTACTCACCGCATCTCCTCTTCTTTCTTCCCCTCCTCCCCGCTCCTCTCCTCCCCTTCTCTCTGGTCCCTCTCCTCTCCTCATCACCTCTCCTCTCCTCACTCCTCTCCCCTCTCCTCTTGCCCCTCCCCTCTCCTCCACTCTTCTCTCCTTTTGCATGCAGGTATAGCAGACAGTGAAGAAAGCGAATGGCATGTTGGCTTTTATAGCAAAAGGAATCGAATATAGGAGCAAAGAAGTCCTTCTGCAGTTGTACAGACCACTAGTGAGACCACATTGGAGTATTGTGTGCAGTTTTGGTTCACTAATTCGAGGAAGGACATTCTTGCTTTGAGGGAGTGCAGCGTAGGTTTACAGGGATAATTCCCGGGATGGCGGGACTGTCATACGTTGAGCGAATGGAGCGGCTGGGCTTGTACACTCTGGAGTTTAGAAGGATGAGAGGGCATCTCATTGAAACATATATGATTGTTAAGGGTTTGGACACGCTAGAGGCAGGAAACATGTTCCCAGTGTTGGGGGAGTCCAGAACCAGGGACCACAGTTTAAGAATTAGGAGCAATCCATTTAGAACGGAGACGAGGAAACACTTTTTCTCACAGAGTGTGGTCAGTGTGGAATTCTCTGCCTCAGAGGGCGGTGGAGGTGGGTTCTCTGGATGCTTTCAAGAGAGAGCTTGATAGGGCTTTTAAAAATAGCACAGTCAGGGGATATGGGGAGAAGGCAGGAACGGGGTACCGATTGGGGATGATCAGCCATGATCACATTGAATGGCGGTGCTGGCTCGAAGGGCCGAATGGCCTACTCCTGCACCTATTGTCTATTGTCTCTTCTCTCCTCTCCTCTCCCCTCCTGTCTCCTCCCCTCTCCACTGCCCTCCTCCCCGGTGTTCTCCACCCCTTCTCTCTTCTCCTCGCCTATCTTCTAAGGAGGTGGCTCTAGAAATCCAATGGTCTATATATTCAGGATCAGTTCCTGAGGGTTGGAGGGTAGCTAAATTTATCCCACTTTTTAAGAAAGGCGGGAGAGAGAAAACACGGAATTATAGACCAGTTAGCCGGACATCGTTGGTGGGGAAGATGCTGGAGTCAATTATAAAAGATGAAATAGTCACACATTTGGATAGCAGTGAAAGGATCAGTCCGAATCAGCATGGATTTACGAAGGGGAAATCATGCTTGACTAATTTTCTGGATTTTTTTGAGGTTGTAGGTGGGAAAATGTACAAGTGAGAGCCAGTGGGTGTCGTGTACCTGGACTATCAGAAAGCATTTGATAAGGTCCCACATAGGAGATTAGTGGGCAAAATTAGGGCACATAGTATTCGGGTAGAGAGCTGACATGGATAGAAAATTGTCTGGCAGACAGGAAAGAAAGAGTAGGGATTAAGGGGTCCCTTTCTGAATGGCAGGCAGTGACTATTGGTGTACCGCAAGGCTCGGTGCTGGGACCGCAGCTATTTACAATATATATCAATGATTTGGATGAAGGGATTCAAAGTAACATTAGCAAACTTGCAGATGACACAAATCTGGATGGCAGTGTGAACTGCGAGGAGGATGCTATGAGAATGCAGGGTGACTTGGACAGGTTGGGTGAGTGGGCAGATGCATGGCAGATGCAGTTTAATGTGGATAAATGTGAGGTTATCCACTTTAGTGGCAAAAACAGGAAGGCAGGTTATTATCTAATTGGCATCAAGTTGGGAAAAGGGGAAGTACAATGGGATCTGGGGGTCCTTGTTCATCAGTCAATTAAAGTAAGCATGCAGGTACAGCAGGCGGTGAAGAAAGCAACTGTCATGTTGTAATTTATAACAAGAGGAGTTGAGTAGTGGAGCAAAGAAGTTGTATAGAGCCCTCGTGAGACCACACCTGGAGTATTTTGACTAGTTTTGGTCCCCTAATTTGAGGAAGGACATTGTTGCTATTGAGGGAGTGCAGCTCAGGTTTACAACATTAATTCCTGCGATGGCAGGACTATCATATGGTGAAAGAATGGAGTGGCTGGGCTTGTACACTCTGGAGATTTGAAGGATGAGAGGGCATCTTATTGAAACATATGAGTTTATTCAGGCTTTGGACAAGCTAGAGGCAGGAAACATGTTCCCGATGTTGGGGGAGTCCAGAACCAGGGGCCACAGTTTAAGAATAAGAGGTAAGCCATTTAGAACGGAAACGAGGAAACACTTTCTTTCACAGAGAATTGTGAGTCTATGGAATTCTCTGCTTCAGAGGGTGGTGGAGGCCGTTTCTCTGGATACTTTCAGCATAGAGCTAGATAGGGCTCTTAAAGATAGCGGAGTCAGGGGATATGGGCATGATCAGCCATGATCACATTGAACCGCAGTGGTGGCTCGAAGGGCCCAATGGGCTATTCCTGTACCTATTGTCTATTATCTCTCCAGTCCTCCCCTCCTGCCTCCTCCCTTTCCTCTCCCCTCAAAACCAGCATCAAAGGTAATTACAATATGGACGAGGTGAGAGATTGTCTCCTGTCCTGTCCGCTCCTCTCCCGTCTCCTCTTCACCATCCCCCTCCCCATCCCCTATCCTCTCCTCCCCGCAATCTCCTGCTCCCCTTCATCTCCCTCTCGTCTCCCCCTCACCTCTCTTCTCTCCTCTAGTCTCCGCTCCTCCCTTCTCTCCTCCTCTGCTTCCCACTCCTCACCTCACCTATTTCCCTTCCCCTCCACTCCACTCCCCTCTTCTCTCCCCTCCTCTCCATTCCTCTCCTTTCCTCTGCTACCCCTCCTTCCCTCTCCTCTCCTCTCATGTCCTCTCCTCTCCTCTCCTCTCCTCTCCTCCCCTCCCGTCTCCTCTCCTCTCCTCTCATCTCCTCTCCTCCCCTCCCCTTGCCTCTCCTCTCCTCTCCTCCCCTCATCTACTCTGCACATCTTCTCCCTTTTCTTCCCCTCTACTCGCCTACTCTATCCTACCCTCCCCCTCCCTCTTGCCCCCCCCTCTCCTACCTTCCTCTCCTCTCCTCTACCATCCCCTCTCCTCTACCCTCTCATCGCCACCCTCCCCCTCCCTTCCTCTCTCCCATCTTCTCTCCCCTCCTCTCCTCTCCACCTCCAACCCTTTTGCCTCCCTCTCTAACACTTCCTCTCAAAAAAAATATCAGCAAAAACAAATTTAATTTTTCTATATCCCTCTTTCATAATGTATATAATGAACCCAAACGTATAGAATTACAAAAAAAATTTTTTATTTAATCAAAGCAAATCCTCTTAAAAATGTCCATGATGGTTATTGATTAATTGACTATTGAAAGATTTATTTGATGGTTATTGACTATTGTGATGAAATGTGTTGCTATGCACATGTGGTTACCAAGAGCCACCAAGTAACCAGTGATGGATGAAATGTGAACATTGTCCTTATTAACCAATTACAGTCATTGGATGAAAATGGATACACTAAGTTTCACATCTAGAGAGACAGAAGTAAAGAGAAAAATTGATAATAAACTTAAATTAATGATTCCTTCATAGGATTTTGTAACTAAAATAACTAAGCTGAACATAATGCCAAGACCAACACTTTTCTGCCTGTACATAATCCATATCCCTCCATTCCCTGTATATACATGTGCTATCTAAACGTCTCTTAAATACCATTATTATATTTGCTTCCACCACTAACTCTGGCATTGTGTTCCAGGAACTTTGCCCATCTGACCTGTTCTCTATAATTTAATATTTGGGGAAAAAAGTTTTGACTGTGATCGCAACAAAAAATCAGGCTATTGAACACATCGACTTTGCTATTGAGGGAGTGCAGCATAGGTTCACAAGGTTAATTCCCAGGATGGCGGGACTAGTCATATGCTGAGAGAATGGAGCGGCTGGGCTTGTATACTTTGGAATTTAGAAGGATGAGAGGTTATATTATTGAAACATATAAGATAGGGCTCTTAAAGAGAACAGAGTCAAGGGATATGGGGAGAAGCCAGGAACGGGGTACTGATTGTGGATGATCAGCCATGAACGCATAGAATGGCGGTGCTGGCTAGAAGGGACAAATGGCCTACTCCTGCACCTATTGTCGATTGTCTCCATCCTACCCTCTCCTCACATCCCCTCTCGTCTCCCCCATTCTCCTCTCCCCCCCACTTCCTTCCTCTCCTCTCCTCTGCCTCCATCACCTCCCCCTCCCTTCTCTCCTCTCACTCCCCCCGCTTTTCTCGCTCCTCCTCTCCTATATATTCCTCTCCTCTCATCTCCCCTCCCCCCTCTTCTCTCATCTGCTCCCCTCCCCTCTCCACCTCTCTCCTCTTCTCCCCTCCCATCTCCACCTCCCCCTCCCCAA
Organism: Amblyraja radiata; assembly: GCF_010909765.2. Classification (NCBI taxonomy): domain Eukaryota; kingdom Metazoa; phylum Chordata; class Chondrichthyes; order Rajiformes; family Rajidae; genus Amblyraja; species Amblyraja radiata. Next base: position 46,542,459 of record NC_045974.1, on the reverse strand, counting down.
CTTTACTTTCCTCTCCTCACTCCCATCCCCTCCCCTCTCCTCTCCCCTCCTCCCCTCTCCCCTCCTGTACTCCTTTTTCCTCTTCTCTCCTCCTCTCCTGTCTCCTCTCCTTTACTCCCCTTCTCCTCTACATACCTCCTCTCCCCTCCTTCTCCTTCACTCCCCTCTCCTTCCCTCACTCCTCCTTTCCACATCTCCACTCCTCTCCCATACTCTCCCCCTGTACTCCCTTTTCCTCATATCTCCTCCCCTCTTCTCCTTTCCTCCCGTCTCCTCTCCTTTACTCCCCTTCTGCTTCCTTCCTCCTTCCGCTCTTAATAATAATAATAATAATAATAATAATAATAATATCTTTTATTGTATTGCACGTCAATGCAACGAGATTTAGTATGCAGCTTCCAACCGATGTAAAAGAAGAGTAAAATAAATAAATAGCTGTGTGACTTGACCATCCGAGGGAGACACTCCATGGGGGGATGGGGGGCACTCAGCAGGGCCGGTTCAGAGCCGATATAGCTCTGGGAATAAAGCTGTTTCTGAGTCTGGAGGTTCGGGCGTAGAAGGCCTTGTAACGTCTGCCGGAGGGAAGTAGTTCGAACAGTCCGTTACAAAGGTGTGAGGAGTCTTTATGGATGCTGACGGCCTTCCTGAGGCACCGTGTGTGGTAGATGCCCTCCAAGGCTGGTAGCTGTGTCCCAATGATCCTCAGCGCTCTGTGGACGACGCGCTGAAGAGCTCTCCTCTCCGCCTCCGTGCAGCTGAGATACCACACAGAGATGCCATACGTTAATATGCTCACTGTGGTGCAGCGGTAGAACGTTGTCAGCAACTGTTGGGGCAGACCAGTCTTTTTTAATGTCCTCAGGAAGAACAGTCGTGCCTTCTTGACCAGCGCATCGGTGTTGGTGGACCATGTGAAGTCCTCAGAAATGTGAGTGCCCAGAAACTTAAAGCTGGACACTCTCTCCACACTTTCCCCGTAGATGGAGATTGGGGCATATTCTCCATTATGGGACCTCCTGAAGTCAATAATCAGCTCCTTGGTCTTGGAGGTGTTTAGTGACAAGTTGTTACGTGTGCACCAATCCGCCAGGTTCTGCACCTCCGCTCTGTATTTTGTTTCATCACCGTTGGTGATCAGCCCAATCACTGTTGTGTCGTCTGCAAACTTCACGATGGTGTTGGTGTCGAATGCAGGAACACAGTCGTGAGTGAAGAGGGATTAGAGCATGGGGCTTAGTACACAGCCCTGTGGTGTGCCGGTGCTCAGGGTGATAGTGGAGGACAGGTGCGGGCCCAGTCTCACTGCCTGCGTTCGCTCTGTCGCTATGGTGGCTGTTTTCAGGCACTTGGTGCCCCTTTCATCCACCTCTTTTCTCCCACCTCAACTCTCCCCTCCACCCTTCTGTCCTCTCCTCTGCTCGCCTCCGCTCACCTCTCCCCTCCTCCCCTTATCTCCTCCCCTCACATCTCTTCCCCTACCCTCTTCTCTCCACTCCTCCCCTCTCCGCTTTTCTCTCCCCTCTCTGCTCCATGCCTCCTCTCCTCCCCTCTCCACTGTTGTCCTCCCCTCCCCTATCCTCTCCTGCACTCCCCTCGACCTTCCCCTCCTCCTATCACCTACTCCCCACACTTTTCTTCCCCTCTCCTCCACTCCTCTATCCTCCGCTCCCTCTCTCCCCGCCCCTCCAAACCAGCACCAAAGGTAATTGTATTATGGTGGAGCTGAGAGATTGTCTTCTGTCCTCCCCATCCTTTCCTCTCCTCTCCCCTCGTCTCCCTTCCACCACTCTCCTCTCCCTTCCACTCCTCTCCCCTCCTCTCCTCTGCTCTCCTCGTCTCTCCTCGTCCCTCCTCCCACTCCCACATCTCCTACCCACGTTCCCACCCTGTTCTCCCCTACCTTCTCCTCTCCTCTACTCCCCTCCCATCTCCTCTCCTCCCCTCCATTCCTCATCCCCCTCTTTCCTATGCACCCTATCCCCCTGCTCCTCTCCTCTCCTCACCTCTCCTCCCCGCCTCACCTCCGCCTCCCCATCTCCCCCACCTCTCAAAACAAGCACCAAAGATAATAGGTGGAGAGATTGTATCCTCACCTCCTCACCTCTCCCTTCCTCCTCTATCCTCTAGCTACTCCTGTCCCCTTTTCTCCTTCCTCTCCTCTCCACTCCTCTCCCCTACTCTGATCCTTTCTCATATCACCTCCTCTCCTCTCCTCTCCTTCCCTCCCATTTTTCTCTCCTCTCCTGCCAGCCGCTCTCCTCTCCACTGCTCTCCTCCTCCCCACATCTACTCCCCACCTCCTCTCCTCTCCCCTTCCATCCACCTCCTCTCCCCTCCTCTTCCTCTCTCCCCCACCCATCAAATCCAGCACCAAAGATAATTGTAATATGGTGGACATGAGAGATTGTCTCGTCTCCACTCCCGTACCTCCCAATCCTCTCCTACACTCTCCTATCCCCCCTCACTTCTCCACCGCCCTCCACTAACCTAATCTCCTCTGCTCTCCTCGTTCCTCCTGCCATCTCCCCCACTGCTCTCCTCCCCTCCTCACATCCCCCGTCTCCTACCCTCCCTCTCCCTCCTCTCCTCTATCCTCCTATCTCCTCTCCTCAGCTCTACTCTCTCCTGCTCTCGTCTCCTCTTCCGTCTCCTCCCCTCCCCTCTAGCCTCCTTTCATCCACTACCCCCCCCCCCTCCCCTCTCCTCCACTCCTCCCGCTTCCCACTCCTCTCCCCTCCTCCCCTCCTCCCCTCTCCTCCTCCTCCTCCTCCTCCCTTCTATAGGAAGGAGACTTCTGCTTGGCTTTCCCCACCCTTTGGGTAGCCACGGTTCTCTGCAGATTCACCAAGTCTGCAGTCGCTGGTATTAACGTCAGCGACTGGGGTGGTGTTGTTGGCGGTCCCCCGCTACCCGCGGTTCCGCGGTCTTCTATAGCAGGTCTCGCTCCGGTTCTCCTAGTCTTCATTTTGTCCATTTTCTCCGCTCAGGAACTTGTGGCAAATCTGCAAACAAGTATGAACTGCAACAACGACCTCATAATAAGCCTTTAGAACTTACCTGCGGGTCTTTTAACTTACTGGCAGCAGGAGCAGTGCGCCTGTGAACCAGTCGCGGCGCCATGCTTGGACGTATTGATGAGCATGCGGGCTGGCGGGTTCTTCACGTAGTCACTCACGTGACTCCGAAATGAAACAAGTGGTATTGGAACTATGTACTTTTCAGAGGTGATCTACACATTTTGTTTGTTACTTGTAGGCTTACATGTATGCAATTTTATATTAAAATGTAGCTTAGATCTGTTTGGCCCATTAAGTCGCAGGCACTTTTTAAGTACACATTTTGATTCCTTTCCATTCTACCATAGAGATATAAAGTATAGAATTCTATACTTTAATTATATTTACACTTTAATTATATTTGTATGAATCTACAGACCTTGGCTGGGAACCTGGGGTCACCAAAATTGTTCTCAGTTGGGCCCCGCACCTCCTAAGGCCGGCCCTGCAAGGTGCTACCTACTGGCACCAAGTCTGTAGCCGCTGGCTCCTCTGCCAGCGGCCCCGAAGGCGAAATTGGCGGCCGCCCGTTACCCGCAGTCTTCAGAAGCCGGCTGCTCTCTTCACCTTCGACATACTCTCCTGAAAGTCCGAATACTCTGTTGAACAAAACAGTAACCGAACCCAGAGCAACGACCTCAGGTAAAGTATAAACACTTACCTGAGCGTTTAAATCGTACCGCTGGAAGGAGCCCACCAGTCAGACATAATGACGCGCATGTGCCTTGACGGCCTTCTTCACGTAGTCACTCACGTGACTCCGAAGTAAAATTGTACACCATACTCCAGAATTGGCCTCACCAATGCCTTGTACAATTTTAACATAACATCCCAACTTCTGTACTAAATGCTCTGATTTATAAAAGCTGCTGCTCCACAGTCTAGGAGCTGCAACCGCAAAGCGCGGTCGACCCTGAGCTTATGCCTAGACCGTGGGATAGTCAGTAGCCCCAAGACGGCCGACATGAGGGACCTGGAGGTAGAATGGTGGGTTAGCAGATGTTGGATGGAGGTGGGGGCATTGTATTCATAAAGGAGGAGCTTGAAATTGATTCTGAACTGCACTGGGAGCCAGTGGAGAGAGGCCAGAATCTGGATGATGTGGTCCGTTTTTCGGGTGCCAGTCAGAGGTCTCGCTGTGGCGTTGTGGACCAATTGCAGGCGGGACAGGGATGATTGGCTGATGCCAGTGTAAAGGGAGTTGCAGCAATCAAGGCGGGAGGACTTGGATGGATGGATGCATGGATGGTCTTTTCAAGGTCGTTGAATTGGAGGAATGGTTTGATTTTAGCTATCGTGCGAAGCTGGAAGAAGCTAGCTTTTACCACAGCATTGACTTGTTTGTCAAACTTCTATGTGGAGTCAAATATCATGGCAAGGTTTTTGACGTGAGGTTTGAGTAAGGAGGTGAGGCTTCCAAGGCTGCCTGCTATCGTTTCGATGGAGTCTGTGGGGCCGAGTAAGATGACCTCAGACTTGCTCTCGTTTAGTTGGAGGAAGTTTTGCGCCATCCAACACTTTATATCCTCGAGGCAGTGCATAAGGCTGAGTAGATTTGATTGGTTGTTGGGTTTCAGGGGGTGTTAGAGCAGTCTGCATAGCAGTGGAAGGAAATGCCGTGCCTTTGAATGACTTGGCCTAAGGGGAGCATATACAGAGAGAAGAGAATGGGGCCTAGGATGGAGCCTTGTGGAACCCCGCAGCCGAGGCTAGCTGGGGAAGAGAAAGAGTTGCCTATGTTTGTAGAGAAACTCCTGTCTTTGAGGTAGGAGACGAACCAGCTCAGGGCAGTGCCATCAATACCAACTCCGTACTGCAGAAGGTCAATTAGGATGGTGTGGTCCACTTTATCAAATGCTGCGCTGAGGTCGAGAAGGAGCAGGATTGCACAGTCGCCGGAATCAATGGCGAGAACCAGGTCGTTATGTACCTTCAACAAGGCAGACTCTGTGCTGAGGTGGGCCCTGAAACCTGATTGGAAACTTTCCAGGATGGTATTTTGATGTAGATAAGGCATTAGTTTGTTTAGAATTACCTTTTCAAGGTCTTTTGAAAGGAAAGGCAGTTTGGAAATAGGTCTGTAGTTGCTAGGCAAGGTGGGGTCTAGGTTAGGTTTTTTCAGGAGGGGCTGGACCACCGCATGCTTGAAACAGGTGGGAACTGCGCCAGTGGCCAGATAACTCTTGATGATTGAGAGGATGCAGGGGCCGGCTATTGCAAAGACATCCTTCAGAAGGGCAGAGGGGAAAACGTGGGGCAGGTTGCAGGTTTCAAAGTGGAGACCAGCTTTTCAAGGGAGGGTAGAGTAACGGGTTGGAAACAGTCTAATTTAGAAGAACATACCAATGAGAATGCTAGGTCACGGATGTGAGGGGAAATATTAGTATTGATGTTCTCAACTTTGCTGGTGAAAAATCTAGTAAATTCTTCGCACTTAGCAGGGGACCCAGTGGTACTGGGGGCAGGACATATGACAGAGGTAATGGTACTAAATAGAACCTTGGAGTTATGGGCATTTTTGGAAATAAGGTCAGAGAAGTATTGTGTTCTCGCAGACTTTACTGCTTCCTGGTATTTGAGAAGATTGTTTCTCAGAAGTTCAAAGGAAATTTGAAGCATCAGATTTATACTTCCGTTCTGATTTTCTGCACTGTCTTATTAGGGCTCTGGTGGTGTCATTGAGCCAGGGCCAGCCTTTAGGCTTAGGCTTTTTCATTTTAAGAGGAGCATCAGAATCCAGGATGGAAGAGCAAGTGGTATTGATTAAAGAAATTAGGTCGTCAGTGCTGAGGTGGAGGGGAGACGCCTCGATGGTGCAGATGTCGGGAGCAGCTATGAGAGCATTAGTGAATTTACTGGTAGTCGAAGAGTTTATATAGCGGGAGTAGCGAACAGGGAGATGGGATTTTGAGGGAGAGAAAGGCAGAGATGCATCAAATATAATTGCACTATGATCTGACAGACACGCATCAATAATTTCTATATTACAAATTGGGAGACCAGACGATAGCACCAGGTCGAGTGTATGGCCAAGCTTGTGCGTGGGTCCAGTGGTAAGTAGAGTGAGATTGAAGGACTCAACCAGGTTCTTAAATTCACTCACAAGAGGCTTAGTAGTACAGCAGACATGAATGTTAAAATCACCAAGAATCAGGACAAGGTCAAATTTGTGCAACACGCTAGATATAAGATCAGCAAATTGTGTGATAAAATCAATAGACAATAGGTGCAGGATTAGGCCATTTGGCCCTTCGAGCCAGCACCGCCTTTCAATGTGATCATGGCTGAGCATCCCCAATCAGTACCCCGTTCCTGCCTTCTCCCTATATCCCCAGAGTCTGCTATTTTTTAAATTTAATATTAGAAGTTAATACAGTACAAAACAATACAGTGGGACCTAATTTTAGGTGCCAACTATGTCATAACGTATTACATTCTATGTACAACCTCTAGTTTTATGTTTTTGAAAAGGAGGTAAGAGAAACAACAACAAAAAAAATAGAGAGAAGAAAAAGAGGAAAAATAGATAGTAGAAAATAGAAAAACATGAAGTGTGTATATAAGAAAAGAAAAAGTAGAAATAGGAGAAAAAGTCCCTTAAAAAAGAAATTTTCAAATCTTTATTCGGAGATGTAAATCTATCCACGACCTGACCTGAAATCAGTAATCTTTACGGTACTGCTGCATCACATGATTCCAAAAAGTCGATGAAAGGGAACCAACTCCTTAAGAATTGGTCATATTTATCTATTAGTCGGAGTCTAATTTCTTCAAGGTGTGCTATGTCCATCATATTCCTAATCCACATTTTAATAGTTGGTATAGCTGTATTTTTCCAAAATTTAAGTATCAATTTCTTTCCAATTATTAACCAATAATTTAAAAAAACTTTTTGGACTTTATTTAAATTGATATCTTCTACTATTATTCCAAATATAATCCATTCCGTATTAGGTTCTATTCCTGACTTGAAGAGCTTTGTAAATATATCAAATATATCGCTCCAAAATCTATTCAACTTTGTACTTCCTACAAATGAATGTGTTATATTAGCGTTTTGAAACAAATATTTATCGCATCTGGGAGAGTCGTTTGGGTAGAATTTATTCAACCTCGTTTTTGAATAATATAGTCTATGTAATAATTTAAATTGAATTAAATTATGTCTTGCATTAATGGAACAATTATGTGTGTTCATCAGATACTTTTCCCATCTATCTTTCCGGATCTTTATCATTAGTTCATGTTCCCAATCTTCTCTTAGTGCCTCTGTTGAGGGTAATTCTCTATTTAATATACCATTATAAAAATATGATATTAGTTTTTGTGAATCAGCCTTAATATTCATTGCTTCTTCTAAAGGGTCTAAAAATATAGTTTGAAATCTATGTATATATTTCTTCATAAAGTCACATATCTGTAATTATTTAAAATATTGATTATCATTCAGTTTAAATTTTGATTTTAATCGTTGAAATGATAACAATTTGCCCAATTCATACATATCTCCTACTTTCCTAATCCCCAGTCTATCCCATTGTTTATATGTTTTGTCGATAAGAGATGGTTTGAATGCAGGATTGTTCAAGATTGGGGTTAATACTGATAGATTATTTAATTTCAAGGATAATTTTATTTGTTTCCAAATTCTTATTGTATTGTGAATAATTAGGTTCTTCTTATATATTATACTATTCAATTTTATCGGTGAGAACAAGATCGTTCCTATATTGTACGGGAAACACTCCTCTTTCTCCATTCTTAACCACTCCGACTGGTGAGTGGAACTATCCAACCAGTACATTATGTTCTTAATATAAGAACTATATATAAGACACTTGGTTCGGAAAAAGAGAGATATCTACAATAATTATAGGCAGCATGGAGTAAATGAGGTGCTTGAGGAGTATAAAGAATGTAAAAAGAATCTTAAGAAAGAAATTAGAAAAGCTAAAAGAAGATATGAGGTTGCTTTGGCAAGTAAGGTGAAAGTAAATCCAAAGGGTTTCTACAGCTATATTAATAGCAAAAGGATAACGAGGGATAAAATTGGTCCATTAGAGAGTCAGAGTGGACAGCTATCTGCAGAGCCAATAGAGATGGGGGAGATATTGAACAATTTCTTTTCTTCGGTATTCACCAAGGAGAAGGATATTGAATTATGTGAGGTAAGGGAAACAAGTAGAGTAGCTATGGAAACTATGAGATTCAAAGAAGAGGAAGTACTGACACTTTTGAGAAATATAAAAGTCGATAAGTCTCCAGGTCTGGACAGGATATTCCCTAGGACATTGAGGGAAGTTAGTGTAGAAATAGCAGGGGCTATGAGAGAAATATTTCAAATGTCATTAGAAACGGGAATAGTGCCGGAGGATTGGCGTACTGCGCATGTTGTTCCATTGTTTAAAAAGGGGTCTAAGAGTAAACCTAGCAATTATAGACCTGTTAGTTTGACGTCAGTGGTGGGCAAATTAATGGAAAGGATACTTAGAGATAATATATATAAGCATCTGGATAAACAGGGTCTGATTAAGAACAGTCAACATGAATTTGTGCCTGGAAGGTCATGTTTGACTAATCTTCTTGAATTTTTTGAAGAGGTTACTCGGGAAATTGATGAGGGTAAAGCAGTGGATGTTATATATATATGGACTTCAGTAAGGCCTTTGACAAGGTTCCTCACGGAAGGTTGGTTAAGAAGGTTTAATTGTTGGGTATTAATGGTGGAGTAGCAAGATGGATTCAACAGTGGCTGAATGGGAGATGCCAGAGAGTAATGGTGGATGGTTGTTTGTCAGGTTGGAGGCCAGTGACTAGTGGGGTGCCACAGGGATCTGTGTTGGGTCCACTGTTGTTTGTCATGTACATCAATGATCTGGATGATGGTGTGGTAAATTGGATTAGTAAGTATGCAGATGATACTAAGATAGGTGGGGTTGTGGATAATGAAGTAGATTTTCAAAGTCTACAGAGAGATTTGTGCCAGTTGGAAGAGTGGGCTGAAAGATGACAGATGGAGTTTAATGCTGATAAGTGTGAGGTGCTACATCTTGGCAGGACAAATCAAAATAGGACGTACATGGTAAATGGTAGGGAATTGAAGAATGCAGGTGAACAGAGGGATCTGGGAATAACTGTGCACAGTTCCCTGAAAGTGGAATCTCATGTAGATAGGGTGGTAAATAAAGCTTTTGGTGTGCTGGCCTTTATAAATCAGAGCATTGAGTATAGAAGTTCGGATGTAATGTTAAAATTGTACAAGGCATTGGTGAGGCCAATTCTGGAGTATGGTGTACAATTTTGGTCGCCTAATTATAGGAAAGATGTCAACAAAATAGAGAGAGTACAGAGGAGATTTACTAGAATGTTGCCTGGGTTTCAGCAACTAAGTTACAGAGAAAGGTTGAACAAGTTAGGGCTTTATTCTTTGGAGCGCAGAAGGTTAACGGGGGACTTGATAGAGGTCTTTAAAATGATGAGAGGGATAGACAGAGTTGACGTGGATAAGCTTTTCCCACTGAGAGTAGGGAAGATTCAAACAAGGGGACTTGACTTGAGAATTAAGGGACAGAAGTTTAGGGGTAACATGAGGGGGAACTTCTTTACTCAGAGAGCAGTGGCTGTGTGGAATGAGCTTCTAGTGAAGGTGGTGGAGGCAGGTTAGTTTTAATCATTTAAAAATAAATTGGATAGTTATATGGACGGGAAAGGAATGGAGGGTTATGATCTGAGCGCAGGACTAGGGGCGAATACGTGTTCGGCACGGACTAGAAGGGTCGAAATGGCCTGTTACCGTGCTGTAATTGGTATATGGTTAATATGCACCGCCCAGTAGTAATACGTAAAGTTAGGTAATGATAAACCCCCAACTTCTTTAGTTTTACACAAATGCTTTCGTTGAATTCTTTTTTTATTTTTTTTTAATATATTTTTTTATTAAAGGTAATCAATGCTTCAAACAACTTTATATCAAATTAATTCAATTTGCATTAAGTAAAACACTAGTAATACTTATCTACTATTTTTTTAGAAATAATGATAGAGAAAGAATAGAACAGTTATAAATCATTAAGAGAGTGATTAAATAATAATTTGATTATATATAAGAAAGAAAAGAGAAACGAAAAAAAAAAAAAGAAAAAAAATATGTACTGTAACCACAATATGTATTATTAATAACACTACTACAAGTGATAGTATCAATAAAGACATATATGTTAATTCCAATATAAAAATGAATTATTCTCACCAAATCCCACAGGGTGCACGCCGAGCTGTGTTGCCAAGAACAGCTACTTCTCTAAATACTGTATATATGGAGACCATATCTGTTCAAAAGAATTATACTTGTCCAATAGGACAAATCTAATTCTTTCCAGATGTAACGTCTCCATCATCTCTGTTGCCCGCTTTCGTTGAATTCTATGTGCTCTATAATCCCATATAGAATTAGTGATATTAGAATCTGGAATTAAAAAGATTGGACATCTTTATGGGAAAGGCACTTTTCTTTCATTCCAGGAGTTACAACAGAATCATGGACTGCACTCAAATAATTTCTTCAGATATCTACAAATTAGAGATTATGTTAAATCAACACACAAGTCTACAGGACTAGGAAACCAGAAATCCTTGATGAATGTTTGAACAAGCATCCTAACACTGAAAAATTAATAGCTTATATTTATAACACCCTCCTAAACAACGAGGTACCACCGACGGAACCATATAGACACACATGGGAAAATGAATTAGGTCATCCTATAACGAAAGATCTGTGGGACGAAAGTTTACAACATATACATCAATGTTCGTTAAATGCCAGACATGCTTTAATACAATTTAAAGTCTTACATAGATTACACTACTCTAAAATAAAACTAAATAGAATCTTCCCACAAATCTCTCCTATTTGTGATAAATGCCTACATCTAGATGCTAATTTAACACATACGTTTGCAAATTGTATAAAAATTAAACATTTCTGGACTGATATTTTTGAAATATTTTCAGAAGTTATCAATACAAAACTGGATCCAAACTCAAAATTAATAATACTTGGAATATCAGAGCAAAGTTTAATACTCACAACAAGCCAAAGAAATTCCCTCGACTACAGTATAATAACCGGAAAAAAATTAATATTAAAATTTTGGAAAGGTCCTACGACCCCCACAATTAAAATGTGGATTGTGGAAATGTCGGAGACCCTATATCTAGAAAGAATTAGACTTGTCTTAATGGACAAACAAGAACTTTTTGATAAAATATGGGCTCCATTCATTAATTACCTGACGGGATAGATTGGTCCGGCACGAAAACCCAACTGAAACTTGAACTCAGGATTAGATGAAAAAGATTACTTTATAATCTACGAACCTATCTCCAATGACGTATTATAAGTAATCCATTCCACCTTTTTTGTTTTTTTTTTAATTTGTAACTTTTCTCTCTCTCTCTTTTTCTATATAAAAAAAAACACTAGAAGTAGAAGTAATCGACAATTGAAAATTTTAATAATGTATGATTGATGTATATGAAAAGTTTTTTTACTATAAAATGCAACTATTCTTTATAATATGTCTACTTCTAATACAAATTAAAAAAATTAAAAAAAATTTAAAAAAGAATCTAGTTTTTTGAAAAAATATTTTGGAATATATATTGGGATTGCTTGAAACAAATATATTAATTGTGGTAAGAAAGTCATTTTTATAACGTTAATTCTACCTATCAATGAGAGCGGGAGCGTTTTCCAAAATTTAATCATATTCAGTTTATTTAATAGTGGCATAAAATTGGCGCTAAATAATGATTTGTGTCTTCTCGTAATTTGAATACCCAAATACTTGAATTTTTCTGTTGCAATTTTGAAAGGGAATTTTAATAAGTGTCTCGCATCCTGTGGTTTTAAAGACATCATTTCGCTTTTATTCCAATTTATTCTATATCCTGAAAAAGAACCGAATTCCTCAATTAGTGTTAATAAGGTGGGTATACTCATTTGTGTATTAGTAATATATAAAATAATATCATCAGCATATAATGACATTTTATTATTTGAGTCCTTAGTATTATATCCATTATAAAACATTTTGGAGATAACATATTATTAGTTAATATTCTTGCCGTAGGTTTATCATAAAGTAGTTTAACCCATCTAATAAAATTCTCTGCATTATAAATTTTTTGGAGTACCTTATATACATACTGCCATTTTTTACCTGATTAAATGCCTTCCCTGCATCCAGCGTAACAACTGAAATATCTTCAATGTCCTCTTTGTGAGAGTACATTATATTGAAAAGCCTTCTCAAATTATAAAATGATTGTCTTTTGGGTATAAATCCCGTTTGATCCGGGTTTACCAATTTGTTAATATAATTATTCAGTCTTCTAGCTAGAATCTTTGCTAAGATTTTCTGATCCGTATTTAGAAGTGATATAGCTCTGTAAGAACCCGGTTCATCTAAATCTTTATCTTTTTTTGGTATAAGCGTTATTGTTGATTCTGCTAAAGTTACTGGTAGTTTATTTTCGGTATAAGCCTGCGTGTATAAGTTGAGTAATCTTGGTACAATTGAGTCCTGAAATCGTTTATAAAATTCATTACTAAAACCATCTGGTCCTGGGGTCTTCCCATTTTTCAATGAATTTATTATTTGTTTTATTTCTTCACTAGTAATCCGTGCTCCTAATTCCTCTTGTTCTAAACTATCCAATTTAGGGAAGTTGCAATTATCTAAAAAAATTGTAATTTTACTATCATCTGTATTTATTTTAGTTGTGTATAAATTATGATAAAATTGGGCAAACCTTTTATTAATATCCTTTGGTAGTGTTAGAAGCTCACCCTTATCAGATTTAATTTTAGTGATAGTATTTTCCTTTTCTTGTTGCTTCAGTTGCCTCGCTAGTAATTTATGTGGCTTATCCCCAAATTCGAAGTGTGCCTGTTTTGTAATTTGGAATAGTCTTATAACTCTTGCCGATAATATTCTATTGAGTTTATATTTCAATAAAGTTATCTTATTATGTTTATCTATGGTTGGGTCAGTTGCATTGTCCAGTTTTAGTGATTTTATTTCCTGTTCTATCCGCTGAAGTTCTCTTTTATTTTCTTTATTTTGAAAACTTTGATAAGAGATTATAGCACCGCGAATGTATGCCTTAAAGGTTTCCCATAATAGCGATACAGAAATACCCGCCGTCTCATTTATCTCGATAAATTTTTTGTTTGTTCTTTTATATACTTATAACCCTGCGGGTTATTTAATATTTGTGCGTTGAATCTCCAAAAAGGTTTTATACCCGGCATTCCCACAATTTTAAGTATAAAAGTCAGTGGTGAATGATCGGAAATAATACTATTATGGTATGATGGTTTAGTCGTATACGGGATTAATTTTGTATCCAATAAGAAATAGTCAATTTGTGAGTAAGTTTTATGAACCGATGAGTAAAACGAATATTCCCTTCCACTTAGGTTTGCTATTCTCCAAACATCATTTATGTTATTATTTTTTATATAAGTATTTAAAAATTCACAGGTCTTAGTTTTAACAAGACGCTTCCCTACCTTTATTGATTTATCTAAATATGGGTCTATAACACAATTAAAATCTCCCCCCATTATTATATTTTGATAATTAGGCTCTACAATTATATCTACTATTTTCTTTAAAAATTGGGGGTTATCAAAATTAGGCGCATAAATATTTATCATAGTTAATGGTGTATTATAAATTTCTCCCGTGACTATAACGTATCTTCCCTCTTTATCAGATATGGACTTCTTTAATTTAAAAGGTATACCTTTCCGAATTATAATGGCTGTGCCTCTTGCTTTAGAAGTGAATGCGGAGTAGTAGGTTTGACCTATCCAGTTTGCCCTTAATCTGATCTGAGTTTGTTGTTTCAAATGCGTTTCTTGTATCCGTGTTTAATGATTTTAATTGTGCCAGAATTTTACCCCTCTTAATTGGCTCATTCGCACCTCTAATGTTCCAGCTACAGATAGTGAGACCTCCGGTGTTTATTCGACTATTATCTTGCATTGGCTATTATTACCAGAACTGGACACTGGATTTCCTCACCAACAGACCACAGTCTGTTAGGGTCAACAACCTCACCTCCTCCACTATAACACTGAACACCGGCGTGCCACAGGGCTGTGTGCTCAGCCCTCTCTACTCCCTCTTCACCCACGACTGCATCCCTAAGTACGGATCCAACGCCATCATTAAGTTTGCTGACGACACCACGGTGGTAGGACTGATCAGTGACAACGATGAGTCAGCCTACAGAGAGGAGGTCCAGCACCCGACAACCTGGTGTGCCAACAATAACCTCGTCCTCAACTCCAAGAAGACGAAGGAAATTATTGTCGACTTCAGGAAGGTCAGAGGGGGCAGACATACCCCCATCCATATAAACGGGACTGAGGTGGAGCGCGTCTCCAGCTACAAATTCCTCGGGGTACACATCTCGGAGGATTTGTCCTGGTCCCTCAACACCTCCAAGCTGATCAAAAAGGCACAGCAGCGCCTTTACTTCCTGAGGAGGCTCAAGAAAGCCCACCTGTCCCCCCAGATCCTGACCAACTTCTACCGCTGTACCATCGAGAGCATCCTGACCACCTGCTTCACGGAATGGTACAGCAGCTGCACTGTTGCGGATAGGAAGGCACTACAACGGGTGGTGAAAACCGCGCAGCACATCATCGGTGCCCCGCTCCCTGCCATGGATGCCCTCCACCGAAAACGGTGTCTGAAACGGGCTGGGAAGATCATTAAAGACCCCTCCCATCCCAACCATGGACTGTTTGCCCTCCTCCCATCAGGGAGGCGGTACAGGAGCCTCAGGTCTCGTACCAGTAGGATGAGGAACAACTTCTACAATTATACCGTCGCATTGCTGAACTCGGAGTCCCGCCGATAGATTCCTCCGGTCCCTCCGTCCCCATTGTTTAATTATTCTGTATTTTTGATTATTCTGTATCCTCTTTTTTTTTTAAATTTCTATATTGCACTACTACTACGGACTGACGCAAAACTGCATTTCGTTGTACCCATACTCAGTATTTGTGCAATGACATTAAAGTTGAATTGAATTGAATTGAATGTATGATTCATGTGATGCAGCCAAGTACCTCGGAATCCCAAGTCCAGGGTTGTCCTTCATAATTTCTGCACTAGTTTTACATCTCCTGGCAGTAGTAAACATAATTAAGGGAAAGAGAAAAATATAAAATGAAGTGTTCACAAAGATTGTTAAATCATACATCTCATAATAGTGAATAAACAAAAAAAGTGAGTGTAAGTTATCAAAAAAGCGTTATCTTACAAAAAAGCCACCTATGGTGGCTAAGATTCATTTTAAATTGACCTCCGTCGATGGAATTATGCACTGGGCTTTGCCCCCCCTAGTAAAGTATCATCCAGCGTTAGTCGGTTTCCTCCACTTACAACCAAAATTATCATGTCAGGTCGATAAATAGCTAAAAAATATAAAGTAAAATAGAAGAAAAGCTAGAAGATTTAAAATAAAATAAGAGTTATTATGGGTTAAAGCACCTCGTCATTAATCACAGTTTTCATTAACCTGTATGTTAGTTATTTCATAATTAGTATTTAGAATATCTGTCTAACCTCCCCCATCCATCCTACTATATAGTTAGTCATGTTAGTATAGTACATTAAACCTTTATCATTAATTGGTATTTTTAAGAGCCCTATCTAGCTCTCTCTTGAAAGCATCCAGACAACCGACCTCCACTGCCCTCTGAGGCAGAGAATTCCACAGACTCATCACTCTTTGTGAGAAAAAGTGTCTCCTCGTCTCCGTTCTTTTTATTTTTTTTATTTTTTATTTTATTAGAAGTACAATCATATGGCACCAAAGTGCCTAATATATATTTTCATAATACATTTTATGTACAGCTTCTTCTTTTTTTTGTTATATTAAAGGAAGATTAGAATAAGAAAAATAAATTAGATAGTAAAGGATAGAAAGACGTGAGATATATAGTGTGTGAAGAAAAAGAAAAAAGATGAATGAGTGAAGAAAGTTGTGAAAAAGAAAATAGAAAAAAGAGAATAAAATATAAAAAAAATAATATAAAATAAATAAAATAAACAAGAATAAAAAAAAATTAAGTAAGGAGATCATTGTTTATAATCTTGACCAACCCTCGTCCAGTCCTGAAACAGTTATTTTTTACAATTGTGTTGCACCATATGATTCCAAAAAGACGACAAATGGAGACCAACTCGTTATGAATTGGTCTGATTTATCCATTAGGAGGAATCGCATTTCCTCAAGATGTGCGGTGTCCAACATACTTGCAATCACATTTTAAGCGTTGGTATTGATGTATTTTTTCCAAAATTTAAGTATTAATTTTTTTGCTATTATTAAACCATAGTTAAAAAATAAATTTTGAGATGTGTTCAATTTATTCCCATCTTCCATTACGCCAAATATAATCATTTCAGTATTAGGTTTCATTCTTATCTTAAATGATTTTGTAAATATTTCGAAAATATCACTCCAAAATCTATAATGTTTTATGCAGGAAACTAAGGAGTGCGTTATAGTTGCATTTTGGGATAGACATTTATCACAAATGGCGGATATATTTGGATAAAATTTGTTCAATCTTGTTTTGAATAATATAACTAAATATTAATAAATTTTTTAATTGAATTAGATTATGCCTTACATTAATCGAACATTTGTGAATATATATCAAGTACTTTTCCCATGTAACCTTCGTTATTTTTATCATTAGTTCCCGTTCCCACTCTTCTCTAAGTACCTCTGTCGATGGTAGGTCTATATTTAGACTAATTGATATATAATTTAATTGCCACACAACCAAGGTCGGTGGAATTTGGTTTGCCAGCAGCGGTACAGTAATAAAGAACACAACCACAATAAAAATTTTACACAAACATCCACCACAGCATTCATCACTGTGGTGGAAGGCACAGAGCTTGGCCAGTCCTCCTCCATTTCCCCCCGTGGTCGGGACCTCCACCCTCCACAGCCGTTGCTGCGGGCGTCCAGATGGTAAGGGTCAAAGTCAAGGTGAGTCCAGGATCGGCTCTTCCCAACCAGAGACCGCGGCTTCAGGCTGGTGTAGGCCGCAGGCCGGCGGTCAAAGTTTTAAAGTACCTGCCGTGCCGCAGCCGGAAGCACCGCAGTCTGCAGGGCCGGCGGTCGAAGCTCCCCTCCAGGGGAGATGGTAAGTCCATGCCGCACCCGCGGTAGAAGACGGCCGCGGGACGGCGGTGGAAGCTTCTTCTTCCCCCCGGGTCCTCCACGAGGGATCCCGGGCTGCAGACGCCGCACCAGCTGGAGTTCTGCAGACTGCTGCTTCGGGCTGCCGGCTGCCGCGGGCCAGCGTAACGGAGCGCTCCCCTCCAGCGAGGTCTCACCCGCTCCACGCCGAGAGTCCACGCTGCGCCTGCCGCTGAAGCTCCGGGCGCGTCTCCGGGAAAGTCCGCGCCGATCCTTGCTGTTAGGCCACGGGGGAGGCGACCTGAAAAAAGTCGCCTCTCCATGGAAGAGGCGGCCGAAACGGATTCCCCCTTACCCCCCCACACCACCCCCCACACATAACACACAAAGAAACATTAAAAACAGACTTTTAAACATACTAAAAAAATTAAAAAAGTTGGAAAAAAACGGACACGCTGCCGACAGGCTGCTGCCAGTGCAGCGCCCCCTATTATATAACTATTATACTATTATATAAATATGATATTAATTTTTGTGAGTCAGCTTCAATATTCATTGCTTCTTCCAATAATTCAGGAGTTATTTTTTGATATCCTTGTATATATTTTTTCATGAAATCGCAAATCTGAAGATATTTAAAATATTGGTTGTTTTTCAGTTTAAATTTTAATTGTAATTGTTGGAATGATAGTAGGTTTCCCATTTCGTACATATCCCCGACCCTTCTATTTCCGAGACTTTCCCATTGGTTATATGTTTTATCAATAAGAGATGGTTTAAAT
The DNA here is from genome assembly GCF_010909765.2 of Amblyraja radiata. Lineage (NCBI taxonomy): Eukaryota > Metazoa > Chordata > Chondrichthyes > Rajiformes > Rajidae > Amblyraja > Amblyraja radiata. Next base: position 46,524,374 of record NC_045974.1, on the reverse strand, counting down.
AAAGGGTTATTCGCTATTGGCATTAACAGTGATAACTTTCTTAATTTTAAAGATAATTTTATTTGTTTCCAAATTCTTATTGTACCATATATAATTGGGTTCTTCTTATATATTGTGTTATTCAGTTTTTTCGGGGAGAAGAGGATCGTTCCTATATTACAAGGATGACAATCCTCTTTCTCCATTTTTATCCATTCTGTCTGTTGGGTAGAACTATCCAGCCAATAAATTATATTCTTAATATGCACTGCCCAGTAATAATACATAAAATTTGGAAGTGAAAGTCCCCCGACCTCTTTTGGTTTACATAAGTGTTTTTTTGTAATTCTATGTGATCTATAGTCCCAAATAAAATTAGTAATATTAGAGTCTAATTTAAAAAGTATATATTTTGGTATATATACCGGTATAGACCTAAATAAGTATAGTAATTCTGGTAGGAAGATCATTTTTATTGCATTTATTCTACCTAATAATGATAAAGGAAGTGTTTTCCAAAATTTAATCAGCGTATTAAGTTTATTTAATACAGGTATAAAATTAGCGTTGAATAATGCTTTATATTTTCTAGTAATCTGAATACCCAAATATTTAAATTTTTCTGTTGCGATTTTAAAGGGGAACTTCAATAAGTGTGTAGGTTCTTGAGGTTTTAATGTCATGATTTCACTTTTATTCCAGTTTATTCCATATCCAGAAAAAGACCCAAATTCCTCTATTAAATTTAATAAATTTGGTATGCTCGTTTGTGACTTTGTAATATATAAAAGTATATCGTCTGCATATAATGAGATTTTATTCTTTGAGTCCCTGGTATTATAGCCCTGAATATTCGGATGAATTCTTATACTTTCAGCCAGGGGTTCTATCATAAGGGCAAATAGCAGGGGTGATAACGCACATCCCTGCCTATTACCCCTTGATAGTTGAAATTTTAGAGATAACATGTTAGTTAAAATTCTTGTCATCGGTTTATCATACAATAATTTTACCCATGTTATAAAATTCTCTCCCATATTACATTTTTGCAGTACTTTATATAAGTATTGCCACTCTACCTGATCAAATGCTTTCTCTGCATCCAAATAAATAATCGATATATCTTCTTCCACTACTTTGTGCGAGTACATTATATTAAACAGGCGTCTCAAATTATTAAATGAGTATCTTTTGGGTATAAAGCCCGTTTGATCAGGGTTTATCAATTTACTAATATATTTGCTTAATCTTCTTGCTAAAGTCTTTGCTAAGATTTTCAGATCTGTATTTAAAAGTGATATAGCTCTGTATGAGCCCGGATCTTCTAAATCTTTATCTTTTTTTGGAATAAGCGTAATAGTTGATTATGTTAGTGTTTCTGGTAGTTTGTTTTCTTTAAAAGCAGGGGGGTATAAATTAAATAAATAAGGGTTCGTTATCTCATGAAATTTTTTATAAAATTCATTACTAAAACCATCTGGTCCATCTTACTATTTTTCAACAATTTTATTGTTTCACCTATTTCTTTAATTGTAATTTGAGCTCCAAGTTCCTCTTGTTCCAAAAGGTCCAGTTTTGGAAGATCACAGTTATCTAAATTTTTTTTAATTTTACTATCTTCTATTTTAATTTTAGATGTGTATACATTTTGGTAAAATTGAGCAAATCTATTATTAATATCTTTAGGTAGTATTAGTAATTCACCTTTCTCTGATTTAATTTTAGTTATAGTATTTTCCTTTTCTTGTTTTTTCAATTGACGAGCAAAAAGATTATGTGGTTTGTCACCAAACTCAAAATGTTCCTGTTTTGTAATTTGGAATAGTCTTATTACTCTTGCCGATAAAATTAGATTGTTGAAATTTCAGTAATATTATCTTATTGTGTTTATCTGTCGTGGAATCTTTAGCACTATCTAACTCTAACTGTCTGATTTCTTGTTCTAACAACATTTGTTCTGTCTTATTCTTTTTATTTTGAAAACTTTGATATGAAATTATAATTCCTCTAATAAATGCCTTAAATGTTTCCCATAATAAAGAAGGCGAAGTACCTGTGGTATCATTTGTATCAAAAAAAAGTTTCATTTGTTGTTTTAAATATTGATTGCCTTGCAAGTCATTTAAAATATGTGTATTAAACCTCCCAAAATTTTTTTTACCCGGCATTGCCTCAAATTTTACTGAAAATGTCAACGGAGAGTGATCTGAGATACTACTAATGTGGTATGTTGGATTGTTTGTACATGGCATTAATTTCATATCCACTAAAAAATAATCAATTCTTGAATACGTTTTATGTACCGAAGAGTAAAATGAGTATTCCCTTCCAACTGGATTAGCAGATCTCCATACATCTATTATATCAGTATTTTTTATATATGTATTTAGAAGTTCACTAGTCTTAGATTTTAAATTACTCCTCCATTGTTTTGCTGATTTATCTAGATATGAATCTAAAACACAGTTGAAGTCACATTATCACATTTTGGTAATGAAACTCTGATATTATATCTATAATTTTATCAAAAAATTGGGGGTTGTCAAAATTCGGAGCGTAAATATTTATCATAGTTAGTGGGGTTGCATAAATTTCTCCCGAAACTATAATATATCTTCCCTCTTTATCTGATATAGTATTCTTTAATTTAAAAGGAATACCTTTTCGAATAATAATAGCCATACCCCTAGATTGAGAAGTAAATGAGGAGTAGTATGTTTGGCCTATCCACTTCGCCTTTAATCTCATTTGTGTTTGTTGTTTCATGTGTGTTTCCTGCAAAATCATTATGTCGCTTTTCAAAGATTTTATTTGGGCAAAAATGTTACCCCTCTTAATTGGTTCGTTGGCACCCCTTATATTCCAACTACAGAATGTAATTCCTCCATTCTTTATTTGTCTATCGTCTTGCATTGTAAATCAAGATAGTATTCCTGAATCATATGGTGCAACCAAATACCTCAGAATTCTGGAAGTTGGGTGGTCATCGCGAGTTATTATATTTATATAGCATCTCCTTCTTGTAAAGTGCCTTAGAAAAAGAAAGAAAAAATGTGATATACAATTACTTACAAAAAAAATAAACAAGTAAAAATCTTGATTGTGCTTTAAAAAAAAAGGTGCGTATTAAAGACGAATAGCCATCAATGATGGCAAAAAATTTATAGACCTCCGTGATGTTATACATTGAGCTCCTCCCCCTTGGTAGAGCCTCATAAAAAGTTACATACCGTTTCATATTTTGTCTTTTCTTATATGAATTTATCAAACCAGCGCCAGTGAAAGCCAAATTTTTTTTTTCTAAAATCAGGAAAAGACATAAGAAGTAAAAATTTTTTTTTTAAACACAACATATACACGATTATATGTATATATGTCTTTCCAACTTATCTAATCTTAATCTAATCTAAACTTTACCATATATATCCACCCAGGATTCTTACATAATATCCCATTGTTTAACTACCATACAAGCAGGTGCCAACACCATACAAGCAGGTACCAAAGGGTTAACTACTATACAAGCAGGTACCAAGGGGTTAAACTTTGAGCTTTTCGTTCAAGGTGAAATTTGGCACTGGCTCTCCAACAACACATTCTAGAGAGATAAGCTTTATAATTGTCTGGAAAGCTCGGTCATTTTAACCAGTTCAAAACTCTATCATAAGAATTAAAATGTTCAATCTTCTTCCTTGTCGGGAGCTTCCCCCGATGTTTTCTTAACGATATCCTCTGCATACTTTAAAGCTTTTCCGGGATCTGTAAATGAGCGTTCAGTGCTGTTATAAGTACCTTCATTCTTCCGGGAAAGACGACCCCATATCTAATTCCGGGAACATCCTTCAGAGTGTGTCTTGCCGGTGCGAACAATCTCATTCTCCGGACTACCTCGGGTGGGTAATCGCGAAAGATTAGAACATTATCCCCACGGTATGACAGCTTCTTCCCATGGGTAATGTTTCTCAATATAAATTCCACTGAAGCGATATCACAGAATTTCACGATTATCTGTCTTGAATAATTTGTTCCTCTTGCAACATGCCCAACTCGGTGAGCGACGCCTATTCTTGGTTCTTCCGACAGTTCAAAGACATATTTGAATAAATCAGTAACGAAAGTACATACTTGAGATTCATGTCCCTCTCGTCCTTCTTTTACTCCTAGAATCCTCAGATTTTGTCTTCGAGATCTTGCTTCCAGGTCCAGACATTTATCAGTCATTCTTCCAAGTTTTTCCTCTTCAGTTTTCTGTGATTTTTTCAAACTCCTTATTTCCGTGACCATCTCTTTTATCTCATTCTCCATCTCTTCCATTATCTCACCCCGTTTTCCGATATCATCCTGCACACCTTTAAATTTCTTGTTGTAATCATTTTCAATTATGACACACTCTGAGTTTAGTCTTTTATCAAATTCCTTATATTGCTTCTTGTTCTTTTAACTCACTGCAAGTATTATCAATTTTTTGAGAAATTCTTTCCATGCTAGTCTCCATACTCTTCTTATTACTCTCCATATTAGTCTCCAGACTTTGCATCTTCTCCAGTGTAATATTGATTGTAGCAGTCATATCTAAAAGTATTTGTTTTACCTCTTCTCCTTCTTGTCTCCTTTTGTCGCCATTTCAAGCAGAGACCCTTGGCTGTAAGATTCTTCTTCTTCTGAACTATCTTCTGTCGTTTGCAGAGTATCCAATACTTTCTCGAGCTGAAGACTAATAGTGTTTTTCTTAGGTGCTCTTGAGCCTTTATCATTGCTCATTTAAAACTCCCGATTTTACCGTTAATCTCCCCGATTTTCACGTCACCTTCTGATGATGTCACCTTTACACGACACCCAGCAGCTCCGGTGAGTTTTTTTTTAATCGGTGCTGACATTAAAACGGCTTTTTCTGCAATTTTTGCGGGAGAGAAACTCAATGTCGCGCCTTAATGCTCCATGGTGCCACCGGAAGTCCCTCGTCTCCGTTCTAAATGGCTTACTCCTTATTCTTAAACCGTGGACCCTGGTTCTGGACTCCCCCAACATCGGGAACATGTTTCCTGCCTCTAATGTGTTCAAGCCCTTAACAATCTTATATTTTCAATGAGATACCCTCTCATCCTTCTAAACTCCAGAGTGTACAAGCCCAGCTGCTCCATTCTCTCAGCATATGACAGTCCCACCATCCCGGACATTAACTTTATAAACCTATGCTGCACTCTCTCAATAGCAAGAATGTCCTTCCACAAATTAGGGGACCAAAACTGCACACAATACTCCAGGTGTGGTCTCACTAGGGCTCTGTACAACTGCAGAAGGACCTCTTTGTCCTCCACTTGACTCCTCTTGTAATAACAGCCAACATGCCATTCGCTTTCTTCACTGCCTGCTGTATCTGCATGCTTACTTTCATAGACTGATATACAAGGACCCCCAAATCACGTTGTACTTCCCCTTTTCCCAACTTGGTGCCATTTAGATAGTTATCTGCCTTCCTGTTCTTGCTACCAAAGTGGATAACCTCACATTTATCCGCATTAAACTTAATCTGTCATGCATCTGCCCACTCCCCAACCTGTCCAAGTCTCCCTGCATTCTCATAGCATCCTCCTCACAGTTGACACTGCCACCTAGCTTTGTGTTATCTGCAAATTTGCTAATGTTACTTTGAATCCCTTCATCCAAATCATTGATGTATATTGTAAATTGCTGCGGTCCCATCACCGAGCCTTGCGGGACCCCACTAGTCACTGCCTGCCATTCTGAAATGGACCCGTTAATCCCTACTCTTTGTTTCCTGTTTGCCACCCACTTCTCTATGCATGTCAGCACTCTACCCCTAATACCATTTGCCCTAATTTTCCCCACTAATCCCCTATGAGGGACCTTATCAAATGCTTTCTGGAAGTCCAGGTACACTACACTACTCCCTTGTCCATTTTCCTAGTTACATCTTCAAAAAATTCCAGAAGATTAGTCAAGCATGATGTCCCCTTCGTAAATCCATGCTGACTCGGACCGATCCTTTTGCTGCTATCCGAATGTGCGGCTATCTCATCTTTTATAATTGACTCCAGCATCTTCCCCACCACTAATGTCAGGCTAACTGGTCTATAATTCCCGGTTTTCTCTCTCCCGCCTTTATTAAAAAGTGTGTCCTTGTGCATTTTTGGTGGGCGATACACAAGAACAATTAAAAGTGGACAGACTAGACCAACTATAATTAGTTGATGTTTGAAGCTGGAGAAATGATCAGCGTTCACGAGGCGGCATTTGAAATGTTTCTTAAACACAGTGGCTGGGCTGCCCCCGGAGAGCCTGGGCGAGCTGAAAAAGTTAGTTATCAGGACGGAGTTCCACGAGTGGAGCAAATTCATCAGGATTAAGCCAGGTTTCTGTGACCAGTAAAAAGTCCAATTCACGAGCAGTGAAGGAGTCATTGTTCAGTGAAGATCTTGCATTGATCAAGGCCAACTGGGAGCACAAATTACTTCTAAGGAGATAGAAGACACAATAAACACACTAAAGAACGGAAAAACACCAGGACCAGATGGATTCAGTAATGAATTTTATAAAGCCTTTTACGACATAGTTACCCCATGATTACAGAAAATGTATACATATGCTTTTAAAGAGCAAAGCTTACCTGAAACATTAGCAGAATCAACGATCACATTAATACTTAAAAAAGATAAAAATATAGAAGAACCAGGATCATATAGAGCTATTGCTTTGTTAAATACGGATCAAAAAATAATAGCGAAAACACTAGCCAGAAGACTAAGCAGGTATGTTAGTAGATTAATAAATGAGGATCAAACAGGATTTATACCTAAGAGACACTCATTCAATAATTTGAGACGCTTGCTTAACATAATGCACTCACATAAATCTCATGACCAAGAGTTATCTATCATCTCACTGGATGCAGAAAAAGCGTTTGATCAAGTAGTATGGGATTATATGATTAAAGTATTGCAAAAATTCCAATTGGGAGAGAACTTCATCGCATGGATAAAACTATTATATAACAAACCTACGGCTAGAATACTAACTAATAATATACTATCCTTGAAATTTGAACTATCAAGGGGCAATAGACAAGGATGTTCACTATCACTGCTGTTATTTGCTCTGGTAATTGAACCCCTTGCTGAAAAAATAAGAACACACCCGGATGTATGGTTATAATACAAAATATTCAAATAACAAAATATCCTTGTACGCCGATGATGTACTATTGTACATCATAAAACCACAAATTAGTATACCAAACATATTAAATTTAATTGAGGACTTTGGATCCTTCTCAGGATATAGAATAAATTGGAACAAAAGTGAAATTATGTCGATAAAACCAAAAGACTCAACACAACTCCGGATATTCCCCTTTAAAATAGCCACAGAAAAATTCAAATATTTGGGAATTGAAATTACTAGAAACTACCATGATATGTTTAAAGCCAATTATAACCCCTCACTTAAGAAACTAAATAATTTGATTACATTCTGGAAAACACTTCCGATGTCCCTAATAGGCAGAATAAACGCTATAAAAATGATCTTTTTATCACAAATCCTATACCTATTTCAATCAATACCTATATATCTCCCAAAAAAGTTTTCCAAAAAATTGGACTCAGACATTACAAATTTTATATGGGATTATAAATCCCATAGAATACAAAGAGCACACATTAATAAACGAAAAGAGTTGGGGGGTCTAGCGCTCCCTAATTTTATGTATTATAATTGGGCAGTAAATATTAAAAATATGATTCACCTGCTGGACAATTCTGCCCAGCAGGTGGACTGGATTGTAATGGAAAGAGAGGACTGCTCTCCGTGTAATATAGGAGCAACTCTCCTCTCACCAATACATCTGAATAACAAAAATTATAATAAAAATCCAATTTTACTTCGGAGTCACGTGAGTGACTACGTGAAGAACCCGCTCAGTGCGCAGGCGCGGCATTACGCCAGCAGTGCAACAGCGGCTTGCAACGGGAGTTAGGCTCTCCCGTTACAGAATGAACCGGACCGTCAGGTGAGTACCCTGAGGTCGGGTTTTCTTTTACAGGTGAGCCTTTTTCTGCTTGTGTTTTTTACAGGCAGAGAAAAAGGCTCTGGAACAAAACTGTCCCCCGTTCAAGGAGGAACGTATTCCCGTCGGGGGGAAGGGGGGCAGCAACAGGCGGCAGGAGCGTTACCCGGTGTTCCGTAATTCCCCGACACCGTGCCGAGGCCAGCCCGCTAGTACCTGAGCAGCGGGCTGGACGCATAGCCACTCGAGAGGCATCCGGCAGGTGTTCCCGATGTCGGACGGGACGTCTCTCCACCCGCACGGGGGGAGAGAGAGCCGCCTGAGCCGCTGGAGCGGCTCACGGAGCAGGTGCCTGCGAGACGCGCTGCTAGAGGGGCGCTCTCGCTACTACAAGGCACAAAAGCTCTAGAAGAAGGCGGTAGGAACAATTACCGGGCGCGCCGCTATCCCCACACCGCGCCGAGGCCAGTCCCGCTAGTGCCTGAGCTGCGGGCTGGATGTTCAGCCATCCGAAGAGGCATCCGGCCGGTGGCTTCCGACTTGTCGGAGGGGACGTCTCTCCACCCGCATGGGAGAGAGACAGCCGCCTGAGCTGCTGGAGCGGCTCCTGGAGCAGGAGCTCCTGCGAGACACGCTACGTGAGGGGCAGTCTCGCTGGAGGGTTCAGGCATACCCTCCACAGTGCCTAGGCACTGCCCATTGCTTCCTCCTTAGTGTGGTTAGCTTTGGGGTGACCAGTGGCTGGGCTGGTCATGAAGAGGGGTCACTGGCTGAACAATATCGGGAGTATGCTTGAGGTACAGGATCAGGAAGAGCTGCTGGGTGTGGCCGCTATGTGGCTCCACCACTAGCGAGATGGCTTTTCAGTCTCAACTGATGGCCAGCTTACTACCTGTCTTTTCCAAAAAACCTCTCCAAGACAGGTAGCCATGAGGCGTTGGCTTTATCACGCCTCCCCTAAATTGCATTTACTCAAAGTGCCCGCCATTATTGGGGGATACATTGAGCAGCGCATTTAACCTAAATATTTTTAAAATGCATTTGGTACCCTGACGTCGGCTATCATGTCCACCTGCTCATTCCAGAAGGGCAGGGTAGTATGGCAAAACACCTGACCCTACTGTTCAACGGTATACCTCATAACTTCTGAAATGAACTCACAAACCTGCCCTCAATCTATGAAATTAACAGGACTATGAGAACGCCGACCTCACAAGCACAGATCCTGCTACCTGGCACTTACCAAACCAGTCCTAAAAAACTGGACGAAGTGTTCAAACTATTCGGCACAAGAGGGCAGAGTCTGGAATGAGCACCACACTAAACCAGACAGCAGTACCTCTACGTGTCCACCAGGGGCATCTACCTCATGGTACTGGTGAAAGCTCGGGGCCTGCATGCCAAACCCGTAGCATTTTAGGCCACGGCCCACAGCAGGCCCCAGGGGAAAATGCGCCACCCCCCAACAAACATCGTCCCTACAAGAACAAGGAACCAGAAACCGAAGAAAACAACAATGAAGACAGATAAGTATGGTTCCTACCATCACATAAAGGTTAAGGGTTGTACTAACAAGGGGTGGATGAATCACGCCTGGTTAGGAAGCTATCACTCTTGGTAGTTATATACCAAAAAATAAATACAAGGGGAATAGAATTAATATCTTGCCACCAATTCAGCAAGCACCCCAAGTGGTCTACCCTCCCACGATGGTGAATGTCGCACCATCGTTGATAACCCACTTGAGTATTTCACCAGGTATACCCATTCATGGGATTTGTAACTACTACCATGGATCCAAGGATACTTTATGGTAGACATCGACCTTGAAGATGCACACTATTCAGTACCTTCTCATATAAGTTTCGGATATACCGCAATTACCTGGATGGAGTAACCATGATGAGCGTTGCGGCATTTAAGTCAAAGTTATCCAGAATCAACTAGCCCTGACACTTAGAAACATTCCGTCATGGCATGTCTATATATTAACGACAAACTATCCTTGGATACAGCTTTAGCTGCATCGCTTCTCGGCCTTTTGGCTAAGATCAAGTGTAGTATCTGTTCTTATCAATTTAATAATCTTATACGTCCCTTATCTAGGGACCATATATTAAATTGAATTTTGGAACAGGGAGATGGAATAGGTGCTTGCTCCGTCCACTCCACGCATCGACCCAGTATTGCAGTGCCTCTGGGAACGGTGCACAAAATATATATCCAGATATTTACGTTGACCATCCACAACATTGTTATCTGGTATTCATTAAGACTATCAGTCATGGTGCATTAACCACCAATCAACTACGTGGCAAAGTAATTGGGATATAGCAGCATTACCAGCTACTGAACTTTGTACCTTTCCTATGAGCTGAGATACTAGTGTTCAAAACTATCTCCATACCTGTAATATGGGGGCAAATGGATTAATCTGTAGTGTTATCATGGAATTTATCGGCAGGAAGGATTATGGTTGTACACTTCCACCTGTTTTGAGTAACATCTTATGTGTCCTGATGTGTTACTGAGCTTGTAATACTTAATGCCAATATGAATTGACTTAAACATGTTATATATTAACTTACTTAATTCTAGTGAAGCATTTGCTCAGTAATCCACCAAATTTGTATGTTCGTTTATAAGATAACAACATCACAGTGGTGGCATATACCAAACCACTTGGGCGGAGAACATCGATATTAGGTGACAATTTATTAACAATTGGAAACCGTATGTCGTCAAACATGTTTGACCATCAGTAACTCACCTATCAGGTGAGCTAAATACTGTAAACATACATTTAAACCAAAAATATTTGCTGAAATCACTAAGCAATATGGACACCAGATATCGATTCCTTATATCCAATTAAATCACCACGTACTAACTTACGTCACATGAAACCAATCTCAAGGCAGCGGCAATGGAGACATTCCCGCGTATTGAGGGGTGGGGGGAACCTAATCTCTATGTTTTCCTTTCCTTCTACCTCTTCAATAGGTACTACGGCTTCATCAGTCGAGTACTACGCAAATTACAGTGGACCAAGTCCACAAGCATGGTTCCCAGTGATCCTCGACATGGTCATTAAAAGAATTGCAGAATTGGGAAGACCATTGCTGTGCTTGGATCAGCAGCACTATCAACCTGATGACAGCATTCCGTCGCATATCCTAGGGAACATACCTGAGGAGCATCAAGAAATGGTACACTGTTTCCAAAACAGGAATTACACATTCAACTATAACAAAAAACTGTACTGGAGCTCCTGGCAGGTCTTCACCACAATGAAGGACATGTTCTGTTAGCCTACTCAACTTGGGTACCGCTCACTGGTGATCAGATACAGGAGAGGTATATCAATCCATTCCCCAGAAATAGGTACACCCAAATTGGGATGTCAGTGAAATCCTGACATACCTTAGGGGATGATCACCAGCCAGGTCACTCACCCTGGAACAGCCTACCCTGAAGATGGACATGCTGGTGGCCTTACATCAACACAAAGAGCCAGATCTCCCATCTACTGCGATGGGACAACATGGTTATAACACCAGACAGTGTCACATGCCCATTCAAGGGTTGGCCAAACAGAACAGACCAGGAACATCAGGTCCAGTCATGAAATTCCGGGCATACCCACCTGAACCACGTTTTATGTGTCATGACCCACTTAGAGATCGACACAATAAGGAATACCGAGGGAGAGGAAAAAGCCTTATGGGTCAGCCACAGGAAACCTCATGGTCGGGTGACGAGCTAAACTATCTCTAGTGGCTCAAGCAGGTACTGGGAGTTGCTGGAGTAAATACTAACGTGTATAAAATCTTATTCCACCAGGACAGCTTCCACGTCAGTAACTAAGAGGATGGACGAGCCTATGGACCACATCCTGGCTACTGCAGGGTGGTCTAGGGAGTATACGTTCCAAACTTTTATAACAAACCACTGACAGAACCTGTATCGTTTGCAGAAAAAGAATCTGCAAAAAATATATAATTTAAGCCCGGGAGAGCAATTGGTCTTGTTGTTGTTAATAACACCATTATTGTTTTTACAAACAGATTCATGGTTGATTACGATAACATACTTCCTCCCTCGAATGACTTCGGCAGCGAGTGAAGTATGAACTGTTACACGGTTTGAAATCACAGAGCTTTGAAGTCTTCACATAGTCACTCACGTGACTCCGAAGTAAAATAGTAAGATTAAACGAGAACTTACCAGTTTCAAGTTTGATCTGTATTTTATGAGGAGTTACGATGAGGGATTACGTGCCCTCCGCTCCCACCCTCATTATATGGATCAAACTAATAAATTGATGTCTCCTTATCTTTACTATGTTTACTTCAAATAACTGTGTCTATCTGTGATTCCACACCGCTGCTTGGAAGTATGCCGCGCCTGCGCACTGAGCGGGTTCTTCACGTAATCCCTCATCGTAACTCCTCATAAAATACAGATCAAACTTTAAACTGGTAAGTTCTCGTTTAATCTTACTATTATACATAGCACAATTAGAACATGGAAACAAATAAAACAGAATCTAAAATTAAGAAACCTATCTCTTTAAATACCAATAGTTAATAATCCATTGTTTAAACCATCAATTATAGACAAATCATTCATACAATGGGAAAGAATGGGAATCAAAACGCTCGAAGATCTGTATGAATTGGGAAAATTACTATCATTTCAACAACTACAACTGAAATATAATTTGAAAAATAATCAATATTTTAAATATCTTCAAATTCGTGATTATCTGAAAAAATATACAAAAGACTATCATAATATGCCTACCGACTTACTGGATGAAGCAATGAAGACAAAGGCGGAATCAGCTAATCTAATATCGTACCTATATAACATCATCTTAAACATAGAAATACCCACAACTGATGGAATTAGAAGAGACTGGGAACAAGAATTAGCTATTAAAATTTCAAAAGAGAGCTGGGATAATCACTTACTACAGGTGCATAAATGTTCGATCAACGTACGACATACTCTATATAACCATATAACCATATAACAATTACAGCACGGAAACAGGCCATCTCGGCCCTACAAGTCCGTGCCGAACAACTTTTTTCCCTTAGTCCCACCTGCCTGCACTCATACCATAACCCTCCATTCCCTTCTCATCCATATGCCTATCCAATTTATTTTTAAATGATACCAACGAACCTGCCGCCACCACTTCCTCTGGAAGCTCATTCCACACCGCTACCACTCTCTGAGTAAAGAAGTTCCCCCTCATGTTACCCCTAAACTTCTGTCCCTCTCATCCAATTCAAAACATTACATAGACTATATTATTCAAAAACTAAAATAAATAAACTCTTCCCTAATGTCTCACCCATCTGTGATAAATGTCTGTGTCAAGAAGCTACCATAGCACATTCTTTTGTTTTTTGTACAAAAATCCAAAAATTCTGGTATGAAATATTTGATATCTTTACAAAATTAATCAAAATAAAACTGGTACCAAAACCAGAATGGATCATTTCTGGAATATCGGAAGGTAACCCTGAACTAAACGTGTTTCAGAAGAATTTACTCAATTACGGGCTAATAATGGGAAAAAAGCTCATACTTAAATTCTGGAAAAATGCGCCCGCACCAACAATAAAAATGTGGATATCAAATATGTTTGAAACACTACATCTGGAAGAGATGAAATTCCTCTTAGCAGGCAAAGCAGACCAATTCCAAAAGACCTGGTCTACGTTTTTGGAACTATTATAAGCATGAGGTGCAATAGTAAGCTAAAAAATAAATAAATGAATTAATAAATAAATGGTGCCAGATCTGTAAAACAACAAAAACAGACTTGGTTGGTAGTTCCCTTTCTGCGGAGTTTAATGTTATAATAGAGCGATTGTTTCTCCTTTCTTTTTCCTTCTTTTCTAGGGTCTACTTTCTTTCTTTACTTCCTTCTCTAATTTCTTTTCTAAGGGGCTTTCTTTTCTCAACACTCTCTTGCACCTTCACGACTCTTGCGCACTTTCCTTACTTCCTTTACTTCTATCTTTTTCTTAAAGCTCAAAAAATGAAGCGGTACAAAAAAATGTATTAAGACATATGAGTTGTGTATTATTGTAACTTACCGTACTTCTAAAAAAAAAGATTAAAAAAAAAAAAAGAAATGTTTCTTAAACACAGTGGCTGGGCCACCCCCGGAGAGCCTGGGCGAGCTGAAAAAGTTAGTTATCAGGACGGAGTTCCACGAGTGGAGCAAACTCACCAGGATTAAGCCAGGTTTCTGTGACCAGTAAAAAGTCCAATTCACATGAAGAAGTAATTGTTCAGTGAAGATCTTGCATTGATCAAGGCCATATTAACAGGGACAGCAGGTAAGTTGTGGTCCGTTAGCGGCTCCCACGCCAGCGGGTGGAGGTTCAGGGAAACCACGCTGCTGCGTTTCACAGAGAGCCTGGCTGGGAGCCCGCGGGCCGACAGACCAGGGACCGGAATGATGGAACGGAGTGAGGCAAACCTGAGCTCGAGTGACCACCGATAGATAGATTCTTCAGCGTTTCCAGGGGACCCACGCGTTTACTCCGCCTCCTGGCTCCGTTCATGCGGCGATGACCATAAGGCCAGGCCCATACACCTACTGGGAGTTGAGTGAGGACCGATCACTGAAGGAAGTTTTGTCCTTGGATGAAGAAATCTACTACAGAGGCTGGGATGTTCAGGAGAGTTTGGCCTTCGTAGGCTAAGACAGACTGTGGATATTGCAGATGTCCAGACAAGCAGCGATGGGCAGCCAGACACAAAGGAGAGGAGGAGAGGAAAGGAGAGCTGAGGAAGGGGGGGGGGGGGAGGGGAGGAGAGGGAATGAGTGGAGGGGATAGAAGGGAGGAGAAGATAGGGGAGAGGAGAGGGGTTGAGCTGTTAGGAAGAGGGCGGAGGGGGAAGATAGGATAGGAGAGGAGGGGATTGGATGGGAGTAGGGGAGAGGGGAGGAGGTGGGAGGGGAGGAGAGGAGACAATCTCACCACCATATTACATTATCCTTGATGCTGGATTTGAGGGGAGGGGAGAAAGAGAGAGAGGGAAGGGTGGAGATAGGAAGTGAGGGGAGAGGAGAGGTAGTTCGAGGAGAAAAGTGGTGAAAGAAGGAGAGGGTTGGAGGGGTTATAAAAGGATGGGAGAGGAGAGGTGAGGTGGGGGGAGTAGGGGAGTAGGGGAGAGAAAAGAGAAGAGCGGAGGGGAGGCTTAGGGCGAGTGGAGAGGAGAGAGGGTGGGAAGAGAAAGAGGGAGGGGAGGAGTGAGAAGGGAAGGAGGAGAGAAGAAGAAACAGGAGGACAAAAGACAACAGACAATAGGTACGGGAGTAGGCCATTCAGCCCTTCGAGCCAGCACCGCCATTCCAGCTGATCATGGCTGATCATCCACAATCAGTACCCCATTCCTCCCTTCTCCTCAGATCGCTGGTCTATCCTTAAGAGCCCTATATAACTCTCTCTTGAAAGCATCCAGAATAGAGGAGAGAGGAGAGGAAGGGGAGAGGGAGAAGGAAGGGGAGGATATATGAATGGAGGGGGATAGGAGAAGGGAGGAGTGTAGAGGGGAGAGGAGAGGAGAGGAATGGAAATGAGAGGAGAGGGGAGTAAAGCAGGGGAGATGAAGGGAGTAAATGAGTGGAGGCAGGGAGAGGAGACGAGAGGGGGTGAGGGGAGGAGGGGAGCGATGGGAGGAGAGAAAGGAGGCGAGGAGAGGAGAGTGGAGGAGAAGGAAGGAGAGAGCGGGGAGGAGAGAGGTGGGGGAGGGAGGGGAGCCGAGAGTAGCAGAGGAGAGGAGAGGGGGAGATGGGAAGACAACAGATGACAGAAGACAACAGACCATAGGTGCAGGAGTAGGCCCTTCAGCCCTTCGAGCCAGAACTGCCATTCCATGTGATCATGGCTGATCATCCACAATCAGTACCCCATTCCTACCTTCTCCCCATATCCCTGGACTATCTTTAAGAGCCCTATATAACTCTCTTGAAAGCATCTAGATTAGAGGAGAGGTGGGAAGAAGAGGGGAAATGGAGTAGATGAGTGGAGGCAGGGAGAGAAAACGAGAGGAGGGGAGGAGAGGAGAGGTGAGGAGGGGAGCAAGGAGAGAATAGGGAAGAGGAGAGTAGAGGAGAAGGGAGGGGAGAACGAGGGAAGGGCTGGGAGAAGAGGAGTGGGAGAGGGAGGGGAGCCAGAGTAGGAGAGGAAAGGGGAGAGATGGAAGGAGGGACAAGGAGAGCAGAGGAGGAGGGGATTGGAGAGGGAGGATAGGAGAGGACAGGAGTGGAGAGGGGAGGAGGTGCGAGGAGAGGATGGGGGAGGAGAGGAGACAATCTCTTACCTCCACCAATTATCTTTGGTGCTGGACTTGAGGTTAATTGGTGGAGGTAAGAGATTGTCTCCTCTCCTCCTCCCATCCTCTCCTCGCACCTCCTCCCCTCTCCACTCCTGTCCTCTCCTCTCCTCCCCTCTCCAATCCCCTCCTTGCTTCTCCCTCCATCTCCCTCTCTCCCCCCACCTTTGAAATTCAGCACCCAATATAGCGGCAATATGGTGTAGGTGAGAGATTGTCTCCTCTCCACTCCTCCCCTCTCCATTCCTCCCCGGCTTCCTCCTCCCCTCCCATCCTCTCTCTAACCTCCCCTCAATTCCAGCACCTAAGATAATTGCAATATGGACTAGAAGGGAGATTGTCACTTATCCTCTTCTCTCCTCTCCTGCCCCCACTCGCCTCTCCCCTTCTCCCCTCATTTACTACACATCTCCGCTCTTTTCTTCCCCTCATCCCTTCTCTATCCCTCCCTCCCTCTTTCTTTCCCCGCCCCTCCAAATCAGCACCAAAGACTGTATCCTCCATCCTTTCCCTTCTTCTCCTCTGCTATTCTCCTCTTCAATCCTCTAATTTACCCCCCCCCCCTCCTCCCCTCTCATCTCCACTCCCCTCCTCCACTCTCCTATGCATTCTTATCCTCTCCTCGCCTTCTTCCCTTCTCCACAACCTTCCACTCCCCTCCCCTCCTCTGCTCTCCTCTGCTCTTCTCTTTTCTCCTTCCTATGCTTTCCGCTCCTTTCCGCTCTTCTCCTCTTCTCCTCCCTCCCTCTTCCCATCTCCCCCTCCCTCTCCCACTCACCTCCTCACCACTCTTCCCTCTGTCCTCCACTCCCTTCTGGCATCTACTCTTATTCCCTTCACTCCTCTCAAACCCCCTCTCCTACCATCCCTCTCCCTCCCATCCTCACCTCTCCTCTCCTCTCCTCCCCTCTCCCCTTCCCCCGTATGCTCCCATCACCTCTCCACTCCTCCCCTCTCCTATCCCTTCCTACCCTCTCCTTTCCTCTCCCTTCCTCCCTTCCCCACTGCCCTCCACTCCCCTCGTCTCCTCTGCTTCCGTCATTCCTCCTCCCATCTCCCCCTCTCCTCTCCTCACCTCCCCAATCTCGTCTCCCTTCCCCTCTCCCATCTCCTACCCTCCCCTCCACACATCTCACCCCCCTCTCCTATCCACCCTCTTCCTCCTCTGATCTCCTTTCCTTACCTCTCCTCTCTACCTTCCCATTCCCTCCCTCTCCTCTACCCTCCTCTCATCCACTCCTCCTCCTCCTTTCCTCTCTCCCCATCCTCATAAATCCAGCACCTTTGATAATTGGTGGAGGTAAGAGATTGTCCCCTCCCCTCCCCCATCCTCTCATCTCCTCTCCTCCCCACTCAATTCCTCTCCTCTCATTGCCTCTCCAATCTCCTCCTCTCTCCCCCCTCCCTCTGCCTCTCTCTCCCCTCCACTCATATCCAGCACCAAAGATAATTGCAATATGGACTAGGTGAGTGTCTGATCCCCTCTCCACTTCCCCTCTCCTCCCCTCCTCTCTGATCCCCTCCATCTCCCACTTTTCTCCCTCACCTCTCTTCTCTCTGCTCCTCTCCTCCCCTCTCCACTCCTCTCCTCTCCTCTGCTTTCCTCTCATCTCCTCTCTCCTTTCTCTTCTGCTCCCCTCCCGTCTCCTCACCTCTCCTCTCTGCCATCCTCGCCTCTGCTCTTCTCTCACCTCCCATCTCCTCCTCCTTCCTCTCCTCTCCGCTTCTCTCTCCCCCTCCCCTCAATTCCAGCACCAAACATAATTGTAATATAGTAGCAATGTTACAAAATTTTGAGATTTTAAAAATCAAATCTGTAATTTATCCCATCAGATAAAGCATAAAAATAAGTTTAATTTGACACCTAATTCACTTTCATATCTCAAGTATTTAAAAAGTTATGGCCATTTTCATACTCGGAAATGAGCATCTTGTTCCCTATTGATTTTCTATGGACATAACAAAAAAGCTGTGATCGTGAACAGTCAAAAGCCCATAACTTTCTTAAAAATTAAGAGAACTGAATGAAATTTTCAGTTATCATAGATTGAAGCATTCTGAAACAAACATAAAATAATCTTACTTGGATGACCTGAAATTAAAGCATATAATTAGTTAGTTACCTAATTGTAGCTAATTTCAGACTTCAATTACTAGATCTAAACATCTATCCATTTCTTAATAAATGATTAACATTTTTAAATAGCCTAAATGTCCAAATAATATTCACAAATAATTCACAATAAAACATGATTTTTAAATCTCATTTACATTAATTTATAGACCAAATGGAAGGAATTCAGTGTTCAATTGCTGTAAATAAATGCCCATTTAAATCAGCTTTCCAGTGGGTCCCTGTGGAACGCGCTGGTTTGGAACGTTCACATTGCGGTAGATTTGTGCCCCAAATGCCCAGAAAAATACTGCGGGATATAATGGGCCCAAATTGAGCTACTCGCAATATTAAACTTTGTATAAAGGGATCTTTAGAAGCCCTTTTTAATGTAAAAATATACAGTCTAACTTCAATTATTTGCTTTATGAGACCTTGCGGTTGCTGGCGGTCGCGGGTTTAGAGATGGATTTTTAAACTACTATAACTATTATACGTGGCCTTTAAAACTAATAATAGCTTTTGCGACGGGGTCTTCCAGCGATTTTTCGTTAATAATTAACTAGGCTGAACATCTTCGATTTGAACAGCCTAGAGAAAATCGCGTTTTAAACCCGCCCCCCTCTAAACGGCGCCAAAATCGCGCACACCGCAGCGGCAGATTTTCAACGACGCTTCAGGTAGGCTTTGCAACATACCTAAATATAGTGGAGGCGAGTGATTGTTCTCTCCTCCCATCCCCTCACCTCTCCCCTCGCCCACTCATCTACTCCCCACAGCGTCTCTCTTCCCCTCTTCTCTGCTTCCTCACTCTCACCTGCCCTCCCCTCGCCTCTCCTCTCTTCTACTCGCCACATGTCCTCTCTTTTCCTCCCCTCCTCTACCCTCCCCTCCTCGCTCCCCGACCCTCCAAACCAGCACCAAAGATAATTGTAATATGGTGGAGCTGAGATTGACTCCTCTCCTCTCCTCCTCCCCCCATTATCCCCATACCCTCTCTTCTGCTATCATACCTTCTCCACTAACTTCCCATCCTCCTCTGCTCTCCTTGTCCCTCCTCCAATCTCCCCCCTTTCCTCTCCTACTCTCGGCTCCCCTCCCTCTCCCACTCCTCTTCTCTCAGCCCTTCCCTCGTTCTCCCCTCCCTTCTCCTCTACTCTCCTCTCCCCTATTCTCTCCTTGCTCCCCTCCTCACCTCTCCTCTCCCCCCTCCTCTCGTTTTCTCTCCCTGCCTCCACTCATCTACTCCACCTCCCCTCCTCTCCTTTCCTTTCCTCTCTTCTCCCCTTTTCTCCTCCCCCTCACCTCTCCCCCTCCCCTCCTTTATTCTCCCCTCCCTCTTCTCCTCACCTCTCCTCTATTCTAGATGCTTTCAAGAGAGTTAGGTAGGGCTCTTAAAGATAGTCCAGGAATATGGGGAGAAGGCAGGAATGGGGTACTGATTGTGGATGATCAGCCATGATCACATGGAATGGCAGTGCTGGCTCGAAGGGCTGAACGGCCCACTCCTGCACCCATGGTCTGTTGTCTTCTGTCATCTGTTGTCTTCCCATCTCCCTCTCTCCTCTCCTCTCCAACTCTCGGCTCCCCTCCCTCCCCCATCTCTCTCCTCCCCGCTCTCCCCTCCATTCTCCTCTTCTCTCCTCGCCTCCTTTCTCTCCTCTCCTCGCTCACCTCCTCCCCTCACCCCCTCTCACCTCCTCTTCCTGCCTCCACTCATTTACTCCCTTCATCTCCCCTGCTTTACTCCCCTCTCCTCTCCTTTCCATTCCTCTCCTCTCCTCTCCACTCTACACTCCTCCCTTCTCCTATCCCCCTCCCTTCATATATCCTCCCCTTCCTTCTCCCTCTCCCCCTTCCTCTCCACTCTCCTCTATTCTGGATGCTTTCAAGAGAGAGTTATATAGGGCTCTTAAGGATAGACCAGCGATCTGAGGAGAAGGGAGGAATGGGGTACTGATTGTGGATGATCAGCCATGATCAGTTGGAATGGCGGTGCTGGCTCGAAGGGCTGAATGGCCTACTCCCGCACCTTTTGTCTGTTGTCTTTTGTCCTCCCGTTTCTTCTTCTCTCCTCCTTCCCTTCTCACTCCTCCCCTCCCTCTTTCTCTTCCCGCCCCCTCTCCTCTCCACTCGCCCTAAG
This sequence comes from Amblyraja radiata, assembly GCF_010909765.2. Taxonomy (NCBI): domain Eukaryota; kingdom Metazoa; phylum Chordata; class Chondrichthyes; order Rajiformes; family Rajidae; genus Amblyraja; species Amblyraja radiata. Next base: position 46,503,746 of record NC_045974.1, on the reverse strand, counting down.
CTTCCGCTCCGCTCTTCTCTTTTCTCTCCCCTACTCCCCCCACCTCTCCCCTCCTCACCACTCACCTCACCTCTCCCATCCTTTCATAACCCTTCCAACCCTCTCCTTCCCTCACCTCTTATCTTCTCGACCCACCTCTCCTCTCCCCTCGCCTCCTATCTCCACCCTTCCCTTGCTCTTTTTCTCCCCTACCCTCAAATCCAGCATCAAGGATAATTGTAATATGGTGTTGAGATTGTCTCCTCTCCTTCCCTCCCACCTCCTCCCCTCTCCCCTACTCCCTTCCAATCCCCTCTTCTCCCCTCCTCTCCTATCTTCCCCTCCGCCCTCTTCCTATCAGCTCAACCCCTCTCCTCTCTTCTCCTCTACTCTCCTCTCCTCTCCCCTCTCTTCTCCTCCCTTCTATCCCCTCCACTCACCCCCTCTCCTCCCCTCCCCCTCCCTTCCTCAGCTCTCCTTTCCTCTCCTCCTCTCCTTTGTGTCTGGCTGCCCATCGCCGCTCATCTGGACATCTGCAATATCCACAGTCTGTCTTAGCCTACGAACGCCAAACTCTCCTGAACATCCCAGCCTCTGTAGTCGATTTCTTCATCCGAGGACAAAACTTCCTTCAGTGATCGGTCCTCACTCAACTCCCAGTATGTGTATGGGCCTGGCCTTATGGTCATCGCCGCATGAACGGAGCCAGGATGCGGAGTAAACGCGTGGGTCCCCTTGAAATGCTGAAGAATCTATCCATCGGTGGTCACTCGAGCTCAGGTTTGCCTCTCTCCGTTCCATCATTCCGGTCCCTGGTCTGTCGGCCCGCGGGCTCCCAGCCAGGCTCTCTGTGAAACGCAGCAGCGTGGTTTCCCTGAACCTCCACCCGCTGGCGTGGGAGCTGCTAACGGACCACAACTTACCTGCTGTCCCTGTTAATATGGCCTTGATCAATGCAAGATCTTCACTGAACAATGACTTCTTCACTGCTCGTGAATTGGACTGTTTACTGGTCACAGAAACCTGGCTTAATCCTGGTGAGTTTGCTCCACTCGTGGAACTCCGTCCTGATAACTAACTTTTTCAGCTCGCCCTGGCTCTCCGGGGGCGGCCCAGCCACTGTGTTTAAGAAACATTTCAACTGCCGCCTCATTTCTCCAGCTTCAAACATCAACTAATTATAGTTGGTCTAGTCTGTCCACTTTTAATTGTTCTTGTGTATCGCCCACCAAAAATGCACAAGGACTCACTTTTTAAGAAAGGCGGGAGAGAGAAAACGGGGAATTATAGACCAGTTAGCCTGACATTAGTGGTGAGGAAGATGCTGGAGTCAATTATAAAAGATGAAATAGCCGCCTATTTGGATAGAAGCAACAGGATCGGTCTAAGTCAGCATGGATTTACGAAGGGGAAATCATGCTTGACTAATCTTCTGGAATGTTTTGAAGATTTAAGTAGGAAAATGGACAAGGGAGTAGTGTAGTGTACCTGGACTTCCAGAAAGCATTTGATAACGTCCCTCATAGGAGATGGGGAACATTAGGGCACACGGTATTAGGGGTAGAGAGCTGACATGCATAGAGAAATGGTTTGCAAACAGGAAACAAAGAGTAGGGATTAACGGGTCCCTTTCAGAATGGCAGAGTGACTAGTGGGGTACCGCAAGACTCGGTGCTGGGACCGCGGCAATTTACAATATATATCAATGATTTGGATGAAGGGATTCAAAGTAACATTAGCAAATTTGCAGATGACACAAAGCTAGGTGGCAGTGTGAACTATGAGAAGGATGCTATGAGAATGCAGGGTGACTTGGACAGGTTGGGGGAGTGGGCAGATGCATGGCAGATGAAGTTTAAAGCGGATAAATGTGAGGTTATCCACTTTGGTAGCAAAAACAGGTAGGCAGATTACTATCTAAATGGCGCCAAGTTGGGAAAAGGGGAAGTACAACGGGATCTGGGGGTCCTTGTACATCAGTCTATGAAAGTAAGCATGCAGGTACAGCAGTCAGTGAAGAAAGCGAATGGCATGTTGGCCGATATAACAAGAGGAGTCAAGTGGAGGACAAAGAGGTCCTTCTGCAGTTGTACAGAGCCCTAGTGAGACCACACCTGGAGTATTGTGTGCAGTTTTGGTCCCCTAATTTAAGGAAGGACATTCTTGCTATTGAGTGAGTGCAGCGTAGGGTTACAAGGTTAATGCCCGGGATGGTGGGACTGTCATATGCTGAGAGAATGGAGCAGCTCGGCTTGTACACTCTGGAGTTTAGAAGGATGAGAGGATATCTCATTGAGACATATCAGATTGTTAAGGGCTTGAACACATTAGAGGCAGGAAACATGTTCCCAATGTTGGGGGAGTCCAGAACCAGGGGCCACGGTTTAAGAATAAGGAGTAAGCCATTTAGAACGGAGACGAGGAAACACTTTTCTGTGGAATTATCTGCCTCAGAGGGCGGTGGAGGTAGGTTGGCTGTATGGTTTCAAGAGAGAGCTAGATAGGGCTCTTAAAAATAGCAGAGTCAGGGGATATAGGGTGAAGGTATGAACGGGGTACTGATTGGGGATGATCAGCCATGATCACATTGAACGGCGGTGCTGGCTCGAAGGGCCAAATGGCCTACCCCTGCACCCATTGTTTATTGACTGTATCACACAATTTTCTGATCTTATGTTGCACAAATTTGACCTTGTACTGATTCTTGGTGATTTTAACAAGTCAAGTCAAGTTTATTTGTCACATACACATACGAGATGTGCAGTGAAATGAAAGTGGCAATGCTCGCGGACTTTTCTGCAAAAAGACAAACAACCAAACAACCAAACAAACTATAAACACAATCATAAACACACATATTCTTTTACATAATAAATAATGGAAGGTAAAACGTTCAGTAGAGTTAGTCCCTGGTGAGATAGGCGTTTACAGACCGAATGGCCTCTGGGAAGAAACTCCTTCTCAACCTCTCCGTTCTCACCGCATGGCAACGGAGGCGTTTGCCTGACCGTAGCAGCTGGAACAGTCCGTTGCAGGGGTGGAAGGGGTCTCTCATGATATTGTTGGCTCTGGATTTGCACCTCCTGATGTACAGTTCCTGCAGGGGGGCAAGTGAAGTTCACATAGTGTGTTCGGCCGAACGCACTACTCTCTGCAGAGCCTTCTTGTCCTTGGCAGAGCAATTCCCAAACCAGATGGTAATATTCCCGGACAAGATGCTTTCCACCGCCGCTGCATAGAAGCACTGGAGGATCCTCGGAGACACTCTGAATTTCCTCAATTGCCTGAGGTGGTAAAGGTGCTGCCTTGCCTTACTAACGAGTGCTGAGGCGTGTGATGCCCATGTCATATCCTCGGAGATGTGGACTCCCAGATATTTAAAACAGTTCACCCTATCCACAGGATCCCCATTTATCCTCAATGGAGTGTACGTCCTCGGATGATGTGCCCTTCTAAAGTCCATGATCAGCTCCTTCGTTTTTTTGATGTTCAAGAGGAGACTGTTATCCTGGCACCAGAGTGCTAGATCAGCCACCTCCTCCCAGTAGGCCTTCTCGTCGTTGTCTGAGATCAGGCCCACCACCACAGTGTCATCAGCAAACTTAATTATTGAGTTGGAGCTGAACCTAGCCACACAGTCATGTGTGTACAGGGAGTACAATAGGGGGCTGAGGACGCAACCCTGGGGCGATCCTGTGCTCAGGGTGAGGGACTTCGATGTATTCCCTCCCATCTTGACTACCTGGGGCCTGGCGGTGAGTAAGTCCAGGGCCCAGGCACACAGGCAGGTGCTGAGCCCCAATTCCAGTAGCTTCCCGGCCAGTCTGGTGGGGACTATCGTGTTGAAGGCTGAACTGTAGTCTATGAACAGCATCCTCACGTAGCCCCCCTTCTGGCTGTCCAGATGGGAGAGAGCGGTGTGCAAGACCTGGGAGACCGCATCGTCCGTGGATCTGTTCGGACGGTATGCGAACTGCAACGGGTCCATGTTCCGAGGGAGGAAGGCGCAGATGTGTTTCTTCACCAGCCTCTCAAAGCATTTCATGACTACCGAGGTAAGGGCCACCGGACGGTAGTCATTCAGACAGGCTGGGGAGGCATTTTTTGGTACCGGTACAATGATGGATTTTTTGAAGCAGGCAGGGACCACGGACTTGTCCAGGGAGAGGTTGAATAATGTAGTGAGCACCGGAGCTAGCTGCATAGCACAGGACTTGAGTACTCGCCCCGAGATGCCATCGGGGCCTGCAGCTTTTCTCATGTTCACCCGTGTCAGAGCCCTCCTCACGTCGTGCTCGGACAGCGAGAATGTGTGCACATTCCTCCCTTCAGCTTCGGTAGCCAGCCCGCTGGCGGTATTGTCGATAGTCGGCAGACCTGGGGTGGTGTTGCCCCTCTCAAAACGAGCGTAAAAGGAGTTCAGGTCATCAGCTAGGGAGGTGCCGGCACTTGCGGATGAAGGAGGGGTGCTCCGGTAGTTGGTTACAATCTGTAGCCCCTGCCACAGGCTTCTGGTGTCCTGCTGCTCCATCTGTAACTCCATCTTGTCTCTGTACCTCCTCTTTGCGTCCTTCACCGCCCTTCGCAGTCGGTAGGACTCTGCCTTGTAGACGTCCATGTTTCCTGATGCCAGGCCCGAGTTGTAGGCAGTGGTGCGAGCATTCAAGGCCACACGAACAGACCTGTCTACCCAGGGTTTTTGGTTCGGAAAGGTGCTTACCCTTACCGTGGGGACGATGTTGTCGGTTACTGTTGCGATGAAGTCCGTGATTGCTTCCGCGAACTCACTGACGTCACTAGAACTTGCTTCAAACATATTCTAGTCGACATCACACAATGCATCTTGCAGCATGGCCTCTGACTGGTCGGACCACCGCTTTACGTCCCTCGTCTCTACCGCTTCCCGAACTATCCTCTGTTTATACTCCGGCAACAGGAAAATGGCAGCGTGGTCAGATTTTCCTAGGGGAGGGAGTGAAACGGCCTTGTAGCCTTTCCTGAACGGTGTGTAGCAGTGCTCCAAAGTTCTCTCCCCCCTGGTGGCACACGTGATGTGTTGGTAGAAGTTTGGCATGACCTTCTTGAGATTTGATTTATTAAAATCTCCAGCCACCACCATAGCCGCATCCGGGTACTTGTTTTGATGTCGACATAGCACATCGTGTAGGGCCGATAGTGCCACGTCGGTGTCCGCCTGCGGTGGAATGTAGACGGCTGTGACGATCACTGAGCCGAACTCCCGGGGAAGGTAGAATGGGCGGCATGAGATCGTCAGGTGCTCCAGGTCCGTCGAGCAGGAACGGGAAAGCATCTTGATATTTCCAGGGTTGCACCAGTTGTTATTGGTCATGAAACAGACTCCTCCACCCTTGGATTTCCCAGATGCTTCTGTTCTCTCAGCACGGTGGACAGTGAAGGACTCGGTTAGGCAGATTACCTGATCCGGAATCAGCGAGGTCAGCGATGTTTCAGTCAGGCAGAGGATGTTGCAGTCCCTTATGTCCCGCTGGAATCTGATCCTCGCCCTGAGGTCATCCAGCTTGTTTTCCAGGGACTGGACATTCGCCAGGAAAATGCTGGGCAGAGGGGGACGAAAGGATTGGGCTCTCAGCCTACTCCTAACATTCATGTCTGCTGTCTTACTAAGCCTCTTGTGAGTGAATTTATGAACCTGGTTGAGTCCTTCAATCTGACTCTACATATCACTGGACCCACTAACAAGCTTGGCCATACACTCCACCTGGTACTATCATCTGGTCTCACAATTTGTAATATAGAAATTATTGATGCGTGTCTGTCAGATCATAGTGCAATTATATTTGATGCATCTCTGCCTTTCTCTCCCTCAAAATCCCATCTCCCTGTTCGCTACTCCCGCTACATAAACTCTTCGACTACCAGTAAATTCTCTGATGCTCTCATAGCTGCTCCCGACATCTGCACCATCGAGGCTTCTCCCCTCCACCTCAGCACTGACGACCTCATTTCTTCAATCAATACCACTTGCTCTTCCATCCTGGATTCTGTTGCTTCTCTTAAAATGAAAAAGCCTAAGCCTAACGGCTGGCCCTGTCTCAATGACATCACCTGAGCCCTAAGAAGAGAGTGCAGAACATCAGAACGGAAGTATAAATCTGATAAGCTTCAAATTTCCTTGGAACTTCTGAGAAACAATCTTCTCAAATACCAGGAAACAGTAAAGTCTGCGAGAACACAATACTTTTCCGACCTTATTTCCAAAAACGCCCATAACTCCAAGGTCATATTTAGTACCATTACCTCTGCCATATGTCCTGCCCCCAGTACCAGCTTAACTGGGTACCCTGATAAGTGCAAAGCATTTACGACATTTTTCACCAGCAAAGTTGAGAACATCAGAACTGATATTTCACCTCTCATCCGTGACCTAGCATTCTCATTGGTCTGTTCTTCTAAATTAGACTGTTTCCAACCCGTTACTCTACCCTCCCTTGTAAAGCTGGTCTCCACTTTGAAACCTAACCTAGACCCCACCTTGCCTAGCAACTACTGACCTATTTCCAAACTGCCTTTCCTTTCAAAAGACCTTGAAAAGATCATTCTAAACCAACTAATGCCTTATCTACATCAAAATACCATCCTGGAAAGTTTCCAATCAGGTTTCAGGGCCCACCACAGCACAGAGTCTGCCTTGTTGAAGGTACATAACGACCTGGTTCTCGCCATTGACTCCGGCGACTGTGCAATCCTGCTCCTTCTCGACCTCAGCGCAGCATTTGATAAAGTCGACCACACCATCCTAATTGACCTTCTCCGGTACGGGGTTGGTATTGATGGCACTGCCCTGAGCTGGTTTGTCTCCTACCTCAAAGACAGGAGTTTCTCTACAAACATAGGCAACTCTTTCTCTTCCCCAGCTAGCCTCGGCTGCGGGGTTCCACAAGGCTCCATCCTAGGCCCCATTCTCTTCTCTCTGTATATGCTCCCCTTAGGCCAAGTCATTCAAAGGCACGGCATTTCCTTCCACTGCTATGCAGACTGCTCTAACACCCCCTGAAACCCAACAACCAATCAAATCTACTCAGCCTTATGCACTGCCTCGAGGATATAAAGTGTTGGATGGCGCAAAACTTCCTCCAACTAAACGAGAGCAAGTCTGAGGTCATCTTACTCGGCCCCACAGACTCCATCGAAATGATAGCAGGCAGCCTTGGAAGCCTAACCTCCTTACTCAAACCTCACGTCAAAAACCTTGCCATGATATTTAACCATATAACCATATAACAATTACAGCACGGAAACAGGCCATCTCGGCCCTACAAGTCCGCGCCGAACAATTTTTTTCCCTTAGTCCCACCTGCCTGCACTCATACCATAACCCTCCATTCCCTTCTCATCCATATGCCTATCCAATTTTTTCTTAAATGATACCAACGAACCTGCCGCCACCACTTCCACTGGAAGCTCATTCCACACCGCTACCACTCTCTGAGTAAAGAAGTTCCCCCTCATGTTACCCCTAAACTTCTGTACCTTAATTCTGAAGTCATGTCCTCTTGTTTGAATCTTCCCTATTCTCAAAGGGAAAAGCTTGATCACATCAACTCTGTCTATCCCTCTCATCATCTTAAAGACCTCTATCAAGTCTCCCCTTAACCTTCTGTGCTCCAGAGAATAAAGACCTAACTTATTCAACCTATCTCTGTAACTTAGTTGTTGAAACCCAGGCAACATTCTAGTAAATCTCCTCTGTACTCTCTCTATTTTGTTGACGTCCTTCCTATAATTGGGCGACCAAAATTGTACACCATACTCCAGATTTGGTCTCACCAATGCCTTGTACAATTTTAACATTACATCCCAGCTTCTATACTCAATGCTCTGATTTATAAAGGCTAGCATACCAAAAGCTTTCTTTACCACCCTATCTATATGGGATTCCACCTTCAAGGAACTATGCACGGTTATTCCCAGATCCCTCTGTTCAACTGTATTCTTCAATTCCCTACCATTTATCATGTACGTCCTATTTTGATTTGTCCTGCCAAGGTGTAACACCTCACATTTATCAGCATTAAACTCCATCTGCCATCTTTCAGCCCATTTTTCCAAATGGCCTAAATCACTCTGTAGACTTTGGAAATCCTCTTCATTATCCACAACACCCCCTATCTTGGTATCATCTGCATACTTACTAATCCAATTTACCACCCCTTCATCCAGATCATTGATATACATGACAAACAACAAAGGACCCAACACAGATCCCTGAGGCACCCCACTAGTCACCTGCCTCCAACCCGACAAACAGCCATCCACCATTACCCTCTGGCTTCTCCCATTCAGCCACTGCTGAATCCATCTTGCTATTCCTGCATTTATACCCAACAGTTTAACCTTCTTAACCAACCTTCCATGAGGAACCTTGTCAAAGGCCTTACTAAAGTCCATATAGACAACATCCACTGCTTTACCCTCGTCAATTTCCCTAGTAACCTCTTCAAAAAATTCAAGAAGATTAGTCAAACATGACCTTCCAGGCACAAATCCATGTTGACTGTTCCTAATCAGACCCTGTTTATCCAGATGCTTATATATATTATCTTTAAGTATCTTTTCCATTAATTTGCCCACCACTGAAGTCAAACTAACAGGTCTATAATTGCTAGGTTTACTCTTAGAACCCTTTTTAAACAATGGAACAACATGCGCAGTACGCCAATCCTCGGGGACTATTCCCGTTTCTAATGACATTTGAAATATTTCTGTCATAGCCCCTGCTATTTCTACACTAACTTCCCTCAATGTCCTAGGGAATATCCTGTCAGGACCTGGAGACTTATCCACTTTTATATTTTTCAAAAGTGTCAGTACTTCTTTTACTTTGAAACTCATAGTATCCATAACTACTCTACTCGTTTCCCTTACCTCACATAATTCAATATCCTTCTCCTTGGTGAATACCGAAGAAAAGAAATTGTTCAATATCTCCCCCATCTCTTTTGGCTCTGCAGATAGCTGCCCACTCTGTTTCTCCAATGGACCAATTTTATCCCTCGTTATCCTTTTGCTATTAATATAGCTGTAGAAACCCTTTGGATTTACTTTCACCTTACTTGCCAAAGCAACCTCATATCTTCTTTTAGCTTTTCTAATTTCTTTCTTAAGATTCTTTTTACATTCCTTATACTCCACAAGCACCTCATTTACTTCATGCTGCCTATAATTATTGTAGATCTCCCTCTTTTTCCGAACAAGATGTCCAATTTCCCTTGAAAACCAGGGCTCTTTCCAATTTTTACTGTTTCCTTTCAACCGAACAGGAACATAAAGATTCTGTACTCTTAAAATTTCCCCTTTAAATGTCCACCATTTCTCATTCTACATCTTTCCCATAAAACAAAATGTCCCAGTCCACTCCTTTTAAATCATCTCGCATCTCATCAAAGTTAGCCTTTCTCCAATCAAAAATCTCAACCCTAGGTCCAGTTCTGACCTTCTCCATAATTATATTGAAACTAATGGTATTGTGATCACTGGACCCGAAGTGCTCCCCAACGCATACTTCCGCCACCTGTCCCGTCTCATTTCCTAACAGGAGGTCCAGCACTGCCCCTCCTCTAGTAGGTACCTCTATGTATTGCTGCAAAAAACTATCCTGCACACATTTTACAAACTCCAAACCATCCAGCCCATTTACAGAATGTGTTTCCCAGTCTATGTGTGGAAAGTTGAAATCTCCCACAATCACTACCTTGTGCTTACTACTAATATCTGCTATCTCCTTACATATTTGCTCTTCCAATTCTCGTTCCCTATTTGGCGGTCTATAATACACCCCTATAAGTGTTGCTACACCTTTCCCACTTCTCAGTTCCACCCAAATAGCCTCCCTAGATGATCCCTCCAATCTATCCTGCCAAAGCACTGCTGTAATATCTTCCCTGACTAGCAATGCAACACCACCACCTCTTGCCCCTCCACTTCTATCACACCTGAAGCAACGAAATCCTGGAATATTTAGTTTCCAATCACAGCCCTCCTGCAACCATGTTTCACTGATCGCCACAACATCATACTTCCAGGTGTCTATCCAGACTCTAAGCTCATCCACCTTTCTTACAATGCTCCTAGCATTAAAATATGCACATTTAAGAAACCCCCCGTCTCTTCTTCTCTGTTTATTTCCTTTTTTTTCTTTCTCCTCTTGTGTCCGAGTGCTTCCCTTTTCTGCTTCCTGCCTCCCATTCTGTCTACTAGCTTTCTCTATTTGAGTCCCTCGCCCCAACCATACTAGTTTAAAGTCTCCCCAGTGACCTTTGCAAATTTCCCCGCCAGGATGTTGGTCCCCCTCGGGTTCAAGTGCAACCCATCCTTTCTGTACAAGTCCCACCTTCCCCAAAAGAAGTCCCAATGATCCAGAAACTTGAATCCCTGCCCTCTGCACCAGTCTTTCAGCCACGCATTTATCCTCCACCTCGCTCCATTCCTACTCTCACTGTCGCGTGGTACAGGCAGTAATCCTGAGATTGTTACCTTTTTGGTCCTTTTCCTTAACTCTCCTCCCAACACCCTGAATCCTCCCTTCAAGACCTCTTCACTTTTTTTACCTATGTCATTTGTACCAATATGTACCACGACCTCAGGCTCCTCTCCCTCTGATTTCAGGATATCTTGGATGCATTGAGACACGTCCGAGACCTTGGCACCAGGGAGGCAGACCACCATCCTGGTCTCCCGACTGCGTCCACAGAAACGCCTATCCGACCCCCTAACAATAGAGTCCCCAATTACTATTGCCCTCTTCTTTTTTTCCCTACCTTTCGGAGCAACAGGGCCGGTCTCTGTGCTGGAGGCCCGTCCGCTGTTGCTACCCCCGGGTAGGCTGTCATCCTCATCTGTACTCAAACAGGAGTACTTATTTGCAAGGTGTACCGACATTGGAGTACTCCCTCGTTCCTGCCTCTGCCCCTTGCCCTTCCTTAGCGTGACCCACATGTCTCTCTCCTGTGGTTTTGGAGTGACCACCTCCCTATAACTCCCCTCTATGACCTCGTCACTCTCCCTGACCAGACAGAGGTCATCGAGCTGCTGCTCCAGGAACCTAATACGGTCCCTTAGGAGCCCCATCTCTCTGCACCTGGTGCAGATGTGGACGTCTGGAGGGTCATCCGACACCATGACCTCCCACATCAGACATCCAGAACAGTACACTGCTCTGACTGTCATTCTCTCGCCTTACCCTGGATCCGATACCAGTATAATACAATAGAAACTGCTGGGAGAAATCAGCAGGTATCTGACACAAACAGCTGCTCCCTCTTGCCCTTTAAACTGCACCTGAGGTTGCACCCAATCAGCTGCTTCCTCTAGTCTGCTTCCACCAATCAGCGGCTTCCACCAAAAACCCTCCCTGTGGAGTGTGGAACGTTACAGACTTTGGTAAGCCCTGACCCTCCTCCGCTGTCTCCAACGGTCCTGGGCCTCTGTGAAAACAAGCCCCGTGCCCGATTTAAGTACTCACCGCCCTGACCCTCCTCCGCTGTCTCCAACGGTCCTGGGCCTCTGTGAAAACAAGCCCCGCGCCCGATTTAAGTACTCACCGCCCTGACCCTCCTCCGCTGTCTCCAACGGTCCTGGGCCTTTGACTCCACATAGAAGTTTGACAAACAAGTCAATGCTGTGGTAAAAGCTAGCTTCTTCCAGCTTCGCACGATAGCTAAAATCAAACCATTCCTCCAATTCGACGACCTTGAAAAGATCATCCACGCATTTATGTCCTCCCGCCTTCATTACTGCAACTCCCTATACACTGGCATCAGCCAATCATCCCTGTCCCGCCTGCAATTGGTCCAAAACGCCACAGCGAGACTTCTGATGGGCACCTGAAAAACGGACCACATCACCCAGATTCTGGTCTCTCTCCACTGGCTCCCAGTGCAGTTCAGAATCAATTTCAAGCTCCTCCTTTATGAATACAATGCCCCCACCTCCATCCAACATCTGCTAACCCACCATTCTACCTCCACGTCCCTCATGTCGGCCGACTTGGGGCTACCGACTATGCCGCGGTCTAGGCATAAGCTCAGGGTCGACCGCGCTTTGCGGTTGCAGCTCCAAGACTGTGGAGCAGCAGCTTTTATAAATCAGAGCATTTAGTACAGAAGTTGGGATGTTATGTTAAAATTGTACAAGGCATTGGTGAGGCCAATTCTGGAGTATGGTGTACAATTTTACTTCGGAGTCACGTGAGTGACTACGTGAAGAAAGCCGTCAAGGCGCATGCACGTCATTATGTCTGACGTGTGCTCAACGACTGACTGGTGGGCGCGTCGCTCCTTCCAGCAGTACAATTTAAATGCTCAGGTAAGTGTTTATACTTTACCTGAGGTCGTTGCTCCGGGTTCGGTTACTGTTTTGTTCAACAGAGTATTCGGATTTTCAGGAGAATATGTCGAAGGTGAAGAGGCGGGCTGCAGCGAAGCCGGTTTCTGAAGACTGCGGGCCTTCAGGTAACGGGCGGCCGCCAATTTCGCCTTCAGGGCCGCTAGCAGAAGAGCCAGCGGCTACAGACTTGGTGCCAGCAGGTAGCACCTTGCAGGGCCGGCCTTAGGAGGTGCAGGGCCCATTGGGATCAATTTTGGTGACCCCCAGGTTCCCAGCCAAGGTCTGTAGATTCATAGAAATATAATTAAAGTGTAAATATAATTAAAGTATAGAATTCTATACTTTATATCTCTATGGTAGAATGGAAAGTAATCAAAATGTGTACTTAAAAAGTGTGTGAGTCTTATAACCATATAACTTAATGGACCCAAACAGATCTAAGCTACATCTATATTACTAAATCTCTGATCTTGACCGCATTTGGCCGACTGTGCTGTGATTTCCGAGAGAATGCCGCCACCTACAGCCGTCATTTTTGGCCACCTCGCTCAGAGCCCCCCTCCGCCGTATGAATGGAGAGGATTTTTTCCGTCGATGAAAAATGAGAGACAGTTATTAATGTTTTTACAAAATTCCCCATTCTCTCTGCTACCCCCGCTGGTGGCAGGGGGAGGGACTATAAAACCTGCAAGTATCGTGCCTCACTCAGTCTCTGCCAGACCCAGGAAGCGAGAGAGTCTGGCAGAGACTGAGCTGCGAATAACACTGAACGCACGTCTAAACCACGGTGAGTCCCCTCGATGCGGCTGTAAAGTGGCTGCAGCCCTTTTTTAAAAGTTTGTGTTCACAAAATGAATTTTGGTTGTCGGGTGTCTGCAGCCCAATTGTTTGCCTTGCCTTTTTGACAAGTTTGTGTTCACAATATGAATATTGGTTGTCGGGTGTCTGCAGCCCAATTGTTTGCTTTGCCTTTTTGACAAGTTTGTGTTCACAATATGAATTTTGGTTGTCGGGTGTCTGCATCCCAATTGTTTGCCTCGCCTTTTTTTAACAAGTTTGTGTTCACAAAATGAATATTGGTTGTCGGGTGTCTGTAGCCCAATTGTTTGCCTCGCCTTTGGTTGGAGGGTGTCTGTAGCCCAATTGTTTGCCTCGCCTTTGGTTGGAGGGTGTCTGTAGCCCAATTGTTTGCCTCGCCTTGGTGAGGACCAGAGGGACTCTGCCCTTGTTGCGAGTGCGGGGATGGGGAGAGAGAGCAGTGTTACGGGGTATGGATGAGACCCTGGTGTGAGCTTCATCTATGGTGGCGGAGGGGAATCCCCGTTCCCTGAAGAACGAGGACGATGCCCTGGTATGGTATGTCTCATCCTGGGAACAGATGCGGCGTAGGCGGAGGAATTGGGAGTAGGGGATGGAGTCTTTACAGGGGGGCAGGGTGGGAAGACGTGGAGTCCAGATAGCCATGTGAGTCAGTGGGTTTGTAATGTATGTCGGTCAGGAGTCTGTCCCCTGCGATGGAGATGGTGAGGTCAAGGAATGGTAGGGAAGTGTCGGAAATGGTCCAGGTGTATTGGAGTGTCGGATGGAAGTTGGTGGTGAAGTGGATGAAGTCAGTCAGTTGTGTGTAGGCGCAGGAGGTGGCCCCAAAGCAGTCGTCAATGTAACGGAGATAGAGGTTGGGGATGGGGCCCTGGTACGTATTGAACAAGGATTGTTCAACGTACCCGACAAAGAGGCAGGCGTAGCTGGGGCCCATGCGTGTGCCCATAGCTACGCCTTGTGTTTGGAGGAAATGGGAGGAGTCAAATGTAAAGTTGTTGAGGGTGAGGACCAACTCAGCTAAGCGGAGGAGAGTGTCAGTGGCTGGGTATGGGTTGCTCCTCTGGTCGAGGAAGAACCGGAGGGCTCCGAGGCTATCCTGGTGGGGGATGGAGGTGTAGAGTGACCGGACATCCATGGTGAAGATGAGGGGGTGAGGGCCCAGAGAGTGGAATGCGTGGAGGCGGTGGAGAGTGTCTGAGGTGTCTAGAACATAGGTGGGAAGGGATTTGACCAAGGGGGATAGGATGGAGTCAAGGTATGTGGAGATGAGTTCGGTGGGGCACGAACACGCAGAGACAATGGGTCTGCCGGGAGAGCCGGGTTTGTGGATTTTGGGGAGAAGGTAAAATCGGGCCGTGCGGGGCTGGGGAACGATGAGGTTGGAAGCTTGGTCGGGCAGGGCGTGGGAATTGATGAAGTCGGTGATGGTGCTAGAAATGGTGGCCTGGTGCTCGTCAGTGGGGTCATGGTCCAAGGGTAAGTAGGAGGAGGTGTCCGAGAGTTGGCGCGTGGCCTCAGCTTTGTAGAGATCGACGCGCCAGACTACCACGGCACCTCCCTTGTCGGCTGGTTTGATGACCCAATCTGGGTTTTTGCGGAGTGATTCAATGGCAGTGCGTTCAGAGGGGGAAAGATTAGAGTGAGACAGGGGAGTGGAGAAGTTGAGGCGGTTGACGTCGCGGCGGCAGTTCTGGATAAAGAGTTCCAGAGCCGGGACTTTATGGGAGGGGTTCCACGAGGAGGGGGTGCGTTGGATACGGGAAAAAGGGTCATCATTGGGCGGCGAGGACTCCTTCCCATGGAAGTGCGCTGTGAGGCGGAGACGACGGTAGAAGCGCTCCAAGTCATGGTGGGCGCGGAACTCATTGAGATGGGGACGGAGGGGGACAAAGGTAAGACCTCTGCTGAGGACAGACCGTTGGGTGTGGGAGAGGGGGAGGTCGGGGGGGATGGTGAACACCCGGCAGGGGTGGGAGTTGGGGCCAGAGGAAGGCAGGTGGGTGGACTGGGGACGGGGCGATGTGTGGGGGGGGGGGGGGGTTGTGGGTGTTGGAGGAGTGGTGGGTGGTCAGGGGGTGGGGGGGAGAGAGGGCTGTAATGTGGGTGGGGAAGAGCGGGGGTGACATGGTTGGGGCGGGATGGGGGAGGGTCAGTGGAGCAGCCACTGAGGTTGGCAAGGCTGGGCAGACGGGCACTAGGACCCAGTGGAGTTAAGTCCAGTAGAGTGGGAGTAAGCAGCGTGGAGGCTCCGGGCTCTGGAACTCTTTATCCAGAACTGCCGCCGCGACGTCAACTGCCTCAACTTCTCCACTCCCCTGTCTCACTCTAATCTTTCCCCCTCTGAACGCACTGCCATTGAATCACTCGCTGGATTGGGGGAAATTGTTTTACTATGCTTTCCCTCCTTCTGCCTCATCAGCCGCAAAATACAAATGGACTCCACATCAGGTATTTTGGTAGTACCCGATTGGCCTACTCAACCATGGTTCCCTGTGTTCCTCGACATGGTTCTCAGAACCATATATGTCTATCGCTAAACGGTCATATCTTTTGGTCAATCCTGTAACGGGCGAGAGTCACCCATGCCATGACAGGATCAATCTGTTGGTTTGCAGAATCTAAAGAGACCACTGCTGGATCTGGGACTGATGGACAGGACCATGGACATGATCACGGCGGGCTATCGAGAGTCAACAAAGAAGCAATACCTCTCGAGTATAAGAAATTGGGAGTTGTATTGCTCAAGGACTGGTGTAGCGTGTAATACAGCAACAATCACCAATGACCTGGAATTCCTGTCCAGCCTTCATTTTGACGATGGACTGAGCTACAGCGCTATCAATTGCGCTAGGAGTGCCCTGTCAGCATACTTGTGGCAGGCACCAGGACAGCATTCCATGGGATCCCATCCGCTAGTTGCTAAACTCATGAGGGGCATTTACAACACAAACCCTCCTAGAGCGAGGTACTTCCAGATATGGGGCGTCAGTGTTGTACTAACATTACTCAGGGGTTGGTCACCAGCAATGTCCCTGTCCCTGGAAAAGCTCACGTTAAAAACAGTTATGCTGATGGCACTGGTCTCAGCTCAAAGGGTCCAGTCCCTACATAAACTGAGACTGTACAATATGATTGTATCAACAGACAAGATAAACTTTCGGATCTTGGAGTTGGTTAAACAAAACAGGCCATGAACATCAGGATTGAATTTGGAATTCAGGGCATACCCATCAGATACCCCACTGTGTGTTACAATCCACCTTCTGCTATATTCTTAAGTCTACTAAAACTTTAAGAGGTAGAGAATTAGCGCTATGGATCAGCCATAAACAGCCTCATGGCAGGGTATCAGCATAGACCATCTCTAGATGACTCAGACACGTTTTGGGAGCAGCTGGGGTGGATACTGACATGTTTAATTCTCATTCCACCAGGGCAGCAGCAACATCGACAGCTAGAGACATGTAAGTGCCCATGGACCATATCCTGGCTACAGCAGGATGGTCTAGAGAGAAGACCTTCCAACTCTTTTATAATAAACCGATCACCAAACCTGCGGTGTTTGCAGAAACAATTTTGAATTCTGTAATATAATTTATCCCAAGGGATCTTTATTTTTTGTTAAAATATATTGTTATTGTTTGAATTTTGATTCATGTCTGAATACGATAACATACTTCCTCCCTTGGACGACTACGGCAGTGAGTGATGCATGGACTCGTTCCACGGCATGAAATCACAGATCTTTAAAATCTTCACGTAGTCACTCACGTGACTCCGAAATAAAATAGTAAGATTAAACGAGAACTTACCAGTTTGAAGTTTGATCTTTATTTTATGAGGAGTTACGACGAGGGATTACGTGCCCCCCACGCCCACCCTCTATCATAAAGATCAACTGGTATTCTAGTTCTTCTCATCTTACTATGTTTATTTCATCTATTGTTGTCAGTGATTTCACACCGCTGCTTTGAAGAATACGCGCATGCATGCTGGCGAGGTCTTCACGTAATCCCTCGATGTAGCTCCTCATAAATTAAAGATCAAACTTCAAACTCGTAAATTTTCGTTTAATCTTACTGATTGACTGAACACACATTGGATGTGCTAACTGCAGCCTGGATAGACACTACGAAGATACAATATATTTCTCATATTAGGAAATGGGAAGAGTACTGCTCACTATCCAAAATAACTTATGACTCAGCACACATAACAGATGTGTTAGAGTTTATCTCTAAATTGTTCTTTAAAGATAAATTAAGTGCCATTAACTGTGCCAGAAGTGCACTATCGGCATATTTAGGACCACGATCAGGACACCAATCGGTGGGGTCACACCCATTAGTGTCTAGGTTCATGAAGGGCGTTTTCACCATGAAACCCCCTAAACCCAGAATACGGAAATTTGGTATGTAGGCATATTATTAACTCTGCTTCGCCTGTGGGCACCGGCAACATCCTTATCCCTAACCCAGCTCACGTATAAAGTAGTGATGCTCATGGCTCTGGTGTTAGCTCAGCGGGCCCAGTCGTCACACAAGCTGCGACTAGATAGTATGGATATGCCTGACTACAATATCACATTTTATGTATATGATCTGGTTAAGCAAAGCAGACCAGGTACTTCCGGCCTCAAGCTTCTTTTTACAGCTTACCCCTTGGACATCCGGCTCTGTGTGGTAACACACCTACGACTATATATTAAGGTCACTAAGAGCCTCAGGGGTTCGGAACAAGCATTGTGTATTAGTTTTAAGAAACCTCATAACAAGGTTTCGGTTCAGACCATTTCCAGTTGGTTGAAACAGGTGCTGACATACGCAGGAGTTGATACTGACTATTTTAAATCTCACTCCACTGGGGCAGCATCTACTACAGCAGCAAGGTCAATGGACGTCCTGCTCGACCAGATCCTAGTAACCGCAGGATGGTCAGGAGAACGTACTTTTCAGGCATTCTATCATAAACCAGTCCCCAGATCAAGGGCCTTTGTCGAGACCGTTTTAAGTTCTGTTTAGTAGTTTCCCAGGATAAGAGGATCTGATATTTATTATGATTTGTCCATTAAAAGCATCAACATGTGCTAATTGTCGTGTCTGAATGCCTGAACCTCTTATCCTTGGTCAACCTATACAGTGTGTGGCTTGGACTTGAGTCCACGGCATGAAAGCACAGAGCTTCAAAGTCTTCACGTAGTCACTCACGTAACTCCGAAGTGAAATAGTAAGATTAAACGAGAACTTACCAGTTTGAAGTTTGATCTTTATTTTATGAGGAGTTACGATGAGGGATTACGTGCCCTCCGCCCCCAAACCCTCATAAAATCAGCTGGTATTTCTAGTCTCTCATATCTTACTATTTTTCCGTTCAACAACTGTAATCTGTGCTTTCACACCGCTGCTTTAAAGGTTGACGGCCTTTAAAAGCATGTGGGTTGACGGCCTTCTTCACGTAATCCCTCATCGTAACTCCTCATAAAATAAAGATCAAACTTCAAACTGGTAAGTTATCGTTTAATCTTACTATTCCTATATGGTCTCCAGCAGTGCAAGTAGGCCTGCAGCTGTTGCCTCTAATACTGCAAAGCACAATCTTAAGAGACACTCGACAAAACCACAACAAACAAAGCAAGGTTCTGCTGTGGAAAATCTAACATGTTCATTTTATATCTTTAACATATGCCTACATTAAACAAACATCTATATTTTATGTATCATTGTACACATATTGCTGGGAGATTGTTCACTTTCGATTTGGTGTGGGAGGGAAAGTTTCAATTGGGTGCATCGTCAACATACCTTCATTAGGGTTTAATTCTCATTAGAGTTGAAGGGTCTCTCTCTTTAAACAAAGATTTGAATTTAGCATTCATATCACAGCATGGACCCAAACTGGACACCCTGAAATAAATTGACTGGCTTTTGAACCAATTGCCGATGGCTTGGGAACACACGTGCATGGTGTGTAGTGATTATTATTCCGTTGAAACCAGGCAGGTTACCTTTTGAATCCCGTGCAATGTCTTACTGAGGTATCTTGTCTTTTGTGAAATCAGCTCACAGGTGTCAGGGCACTATTGTTCAGTCATTCCTTCAGAGATTATGTACTGAAAGCAATATGGTGGGGAAGGGGAAGGTAGGGTAAGAGATGATGTACTGGTTGAGGATTGTGACTTAGATTCTGCCTTCAGTTTGTTTCACTTAATCAATCACTTTCAAGTGGCAACAATGTGGCTTGAAATCAATGATATATCTTTCTTTTTAAATTAAAGCAATAGGCACAAGACCGGAAAGACGTACCTGATCCTTACTTGTGCCAAATAACATTAGATGATCAGAACTAGAAGAAGGAGGCCATTTCGCCACTTCAGCTTGCTCCACTTAATGAAGTCAAATCATGGCCCAAATTATTCTCACTCCTTTATCTCCTTAGATGTGATTGTCAAGCTTCTCGTACTCAATGGGCACTTACCAGCTAGCTCAACCATTGGGCAAAGGCAGTGTACTCCATCTTGAGTGTGCACTGGACGTATACAGGCCTTCCCTGAGCTATTAATGCCCAATTTATGGATACTTGCACACTCGTGCCACCTCCATTAAAATTACTAAATTCAAATGTCTGACCTCCGTACATACTAGCAAAACCATTTTCTCTCTCCCTCTCTGCTTTTAGTAAGCATTCCTTCTCATCTGTCGTATTTGCTTTTGATGCCATTCCTTACAATACTGGGGAGGATAGTTCCCATAACTAGTGATATTTATGTACTAAATGTGATTTAGTATATTTCACATTTCTTCACACACAAACAGTGACATGTGTCCATGCCAGCTCTCAGAGCAATCCCACCAATCCCATTCCCTCGTGCTACCCCCATAATCCATTCAACCTCGCATAATCCTTTACTCCTCCCATTTTCTATAACACCCTACTATGTAAATGGTACCTTGCAGTAATAAGTTAACCTTTCAATCTTTTGGATGCGGGAAGGAATTGAAGCACTTGATGGAAATCCATGCGCTCACAGGGAAAACGTGCAAACTCCACACAGCAGCAAATGTCAGGGTAGAACATGGGTCATCGGGTCAGCGAGCCAGCAGCTCTACCTTGTGTGCAGTTCTCAGTAGTTGCAGGTGAAAATTCTTGAGTCTGGTTTTTATCTAATGCACAGCACAGCGAAAAGCTCCAAGTCACAATGCAACAGAGAGGGTTGACAGAATTTGATTTGATATTGGTATTGGTTTATTATTATCACGTGTACTGAGATAACATGAAAAAACTTGTTCTGCGAACTAGCCAGACAAACCATTCCATACACAAGTACATCAAGTGGTGCAAAGTAGAAAATAAACAGTGCAACATATAAGTGGCATAGCTACAGAGAAAGTGCAGATATAAAGACAACTGCAAGGGCCACAACGGGGTAGATTGGAAGTTTGGGAATTAATCTGTAGCCTATGAGAGATTTATTCAAGAGTTCGATAAGAGCAGGGAAGAAGCTGCTTTTGAACCTGGTAGTTCCTGCTTTCAAGTTTTACTAACTTCTGCTCGAAGGGAGATGGAATATTCCTTTGCACATCACAGATATTTGGGGAAATATTTTATAGTACAGAATCAAACACTGGTCTATCCCCACAAGCTTGGCTTACAAGATGCTGCCACTGCCATAGAGTCAATGGTGACCAATTGCTTTCAGAAGTCACCTAATTAGTAAATAGAGTCCACTGCAAAGCTGGTAGAGAAATACCTAAAATGACTTGCTGCTGTAATTGCAGCGAAAGGTGGTTCTACAAAGTATTGACTCAGGGGGGCTGAATGCTTTTGCACGCCACACTTTTCTGTTTTTATTTTGTAAAAAAAATTGAAAACCATGTATCATTTTCCTTCCACTTCATAATTATGCACCACTTTGTGTTGGTCTATCACATAAAATCCCAATAAAATACATTTATGTTTGTGGTTGTAACGTGACAACATGTGGAAAAGTTCAAGGGGTATGATAACTTTTACAAGCCACTGTATTTGGATGTCAGCAACTTACATAGAAACATAGAAACATAGAAATTAGGTGCAGGAGTAGGCCATTCGGCCCTTCGAGCCTGCACCGCCATTCAATATGATCATGGCTGATCATCCAACTCAGTATCCCGTACCTGCCTTCTCTCCATACCCTCTGATCCCTTTAGCCACAAGGGCCACATCTAACTCCCTCTTAAATATAGCCAATGAACTGGCCTCGACTACCCTCTGTGGCAGAGAGTTCCAGAGATTCACCACTCTCTGTGTGAAAAAAGTTCTTCTCATCTCGGTTTTAAAGGATTTCCCCCTTATCCTTAAGCTGTGACCCCTTGTCCTGGACTTCCCCAACATCAGGAGCAATCTTCCTGCATCTAGCCTGTCCAACCCCTTAAGAATGTTATAAGTTTCTATAAGATCCTCTCTCAATCTCCTAAATTCTAGAGAGTATAAACCAAGTCTATCCAGTCTTTCTTCATAAGACAGTCCTGACATCCCAGGAATCAGTCTGGTGAACCTTCTCTGCACTCCCTCTATGGCAATAATGTCCTTCCTCAGATTTGGAGACCAAAACTGTACGTAATACTCCAGGTGTGGTCTCACCAAGACCCTGTACAACTGCAGTAGAACCTCCCTGCTCCTATACTCAAATCCTTTTGCTATGAAAGCTAACATACCATTCGCTTTCTTCACTGCCTGCTGCACCTGCATGCCTACTTTCAATGACTGGTGTACCATGACACCCAGGTCTCGCTGCATCTCCCCTTTTCCTAGTCGGCCACCATTTAGATAATAGTCTGCTTTCCTGTTTTTGCCACCAAAATGGATAACCTCACATTTATCCACATTATACTGCATCTGCCAAACATTTGCCCACTCACCCTGCCTATCCAAGTCACCTTGCAGTCTCCTAGCATCCTCCTCACAGCTAACACTGCCCCCCAGCTTAGTGTCATCTGCAAACTTGGAGATATTGCCTTCAATTCCCTCATCCAGATCATTAATATATATTGTAAATAGCTGGGGTCCCAGCACTGCGCCTTGCGGTACCCCACTAGTCACTGCCTGCCATTGTGAAAAGGACCCGTTTACTCCTACTCTTTGCTTCCTGTTTGCCAGCCAGTTCTCTATCCACATCAATACTGAACCCCCAATGCCGTGTGCTTTAAGTTTGTATACTAATCTCTTATGTGGGACCTTGTCGAAAGCCTTCTGGAAGTCCAGATACACCACATCCACTGGTTCTCCCCTATCCACGCTACTAGTTACATCCTCGAAAAATTCTATAAGATTCGTCAGACATGATTTACCTTTTGTAAATCCATGCTGACTTTGTCCAATGATTTCACCACTTTCCAAATGTGCTGCTATCCCATCTTTAATAACTGACTCTAGCAGTTTCCCCACTACCGATGTTAGACTAACTGGTCTGTAATTCCCTGTTTTCTCTCTCCCTCCCTTCTTAAAAAGTGGGGTTACGTTTGCTACCCGCCAATCCTCAGGAACTACTCCAGAATCTAAAGAAATTAGAAAGATTATTACTAATGCATCCCCTATTTCTGGAGCTACTTCCTTAAGTACTCTGGGATGCAGCCTATCTGGCCCTGGGGATTTATCGGCCTTTAATCCATTCAATTTACCCAACACCACTTCCCGGCTAACCTGGATTTCACTCAATTCCTCCAACTCCTTTGACCCGTGGTCCCCTGCTATTTCCGGCAGATTGTTTATGTCTTCCTTAGTGAAGACGGAACCAAAGTAGTTATTCAATTGGTCTGCCATATCCTTGTACCCCATGATCAACTCACCTGTTTCTGACTGCAAGGGACCTACATTTGTTTTAACTAATCTCTTTCTTTTCACATATCTATAAAAACTTTTGCAGTCAGTTTTTATGTTCCCTGCCAGTTTTCTTTCATAATCTATTTTTCCTTTCCTAATTAAGCCCTTTGTCCTCCTCTGCTGGTCTCTGAATTTCTCCCAGTCCTCCGGTATGCTGCTTTTTCTGGCTAATTTGTACGCATCATCCTTCGCTTTGATACTATCCCTGATTTCCCTTGTTATCCACGGATGTACTACCTTCCCTGATTTATTCTTTTGCCAAACTGGGATGAACAATTTTTGTAGTTCATCCATGCAGTCTTTAAATGTCTTCCATTGCATATCCACCGTCACCCTTTTAGAATTAATTGCCAGTCAATCTTGGCCAATTCACGTCTCATACCCTCAAAGTTACCTTTCTTTAAGTTCAGAACCATTGTTTCTGAATTAACAATGTCACTCTCCATCCTAATGAAGAACTCAACCATATTATGGTCACTCTTGCCCAAGGGGCCACGCACAACAAGACTGCTAACTAACCCTTCCTCATTACTCAATACCCAGTCTAAAATAGCCTGCTCTCTCGTTGGTTCCTCTACATGTTGATTTAGATAACTATCCCGCATACATTCCAAGAAATCCTCTTCCTCAGCACCCCTGCCAATTTGATTCACCCAATCTATGTGTAGATTGATGTCACCCATTATAACGGTTTTGCCTTTGTCGCACGCATTTCTAATTTCCTGTTTGATACCATCTCCAACTTCACTACTACTGTTAGGTGACCTGTACACAACACCCACCAGCGTTTTCTGCCCCTTAGTGTTTCGCAGCTCTACCCATACCGATTCCACATCCTCCAAACTAATGTCCTTCCTTTCCATTGCGTTAATCTCCTCTCTAATCAGCAATGCTACCCCACCTCCTTTTCCTTTCTCTCTATCCCTCCTGAATATTGAATATCCCTGGATGTTCAGCTCCCAGCCTTGGTCACCGTGGAGCCATGTCTCCGTGATCCCAACTATATCATAGTCATTAATAGCTATCTGCACATTCAACCTATCCACCTTATTACGAATGCTCCTTGCATTGAGACACAAAGCTTTCAGGCTTGTTTTTACAACACTCTTACCCATTATACAATTATGTTGAAAAGTGGCCCTTTTTGATTTTTGCCCTGGTTTTGTCTGCCTGCCACTTTTACTTTTCACCTTGCTACCTATTGCTTCTACCCTCATTTTACACCCCTCTGTCTCTACGCTCACACATTTAAGAAACCCTTTCTCTTTAACTCCATCCTCCACTATCCCATTCGACACCCCACCCCCCTTATTCAGTTTAAAACCACCCGTGTAGCAGTGGCAAACCTGCCTGCCAGAATGCTGGTCCCACACCTGTTAAGATGCAATCCGTCCCTTTTGTACAGTTCCCCCTTACCCCAAAACAGATCCCAGTGATCTAAGAATCTAAATCCCTGCCCCGTGCACCAGTTCCTCAGCCACACGTTCAGGTCCCATATCTCCCTGTTCCTGCTCTCGCCAGCACGAGGAACTGGAAGCAAACCGGAGATAACAACCCTGGAGGTCCTGCTTTTCAGCATTTTTCCGAGCTCTCTAAAGTCACGCAGCAGAATATCCATCCCTTTTTTCCGACATCGTTTGTGCCGACATGCACTACCACTTCCGGATGTTCACCTTCGCCCTTGAGGATTTTCTGCACTCTGTCCGTGACATCCTGGATCCTGGCACCAGGAAGGCACCATTAGGAACAGTCAACATGGATTTGTGCCTGGAAGGTCATGTTTAACTAATCTTCTTGAATTTTTTGAAGATGTTACTCGGGAAATTGATGAGGGTAAAGCAGTGGATGTTATGTATATGGACTTCAGTAAGGCCTTTGACAAGGTTCCTCATGGAAGGTTGGTTAAGAAGGTTCAATGGTTGGGTATTAATGGTGGAGTAGCAAGATGGATTCAACAGTGGCTGAATGGGAGATGCCAGAGAGTAATGGTGGATGGTTGTTTGTCAGGTTGGAAGCCAGTGACGAGTGGGGTGCTACAGGGATCTGTGTTGGGTCCACTGTTGTTTGTCATGTACATCAATGATCTGGACGATGGTGTGGTAAATTGGATTAGTAAGTATGCAGATGATACTAAGATAGGTGGGGTTGCGGGTAATGAAGTAGCGTTTCAAAGTCTACAGAGAGATTTATGCCAGTTGGAAGAGTGGGCTGAAAGATGGCAGATGGAGTTTAATGCTGATAAGTGTGAGGTGCTACATCTTGGCAGGACAAATCAAAATAGGACGTACATGGTAAATGGTAGGGAATTGAAGAATGTAGGTGAACAGAGGGATCTGGGAATAACTGTGCACAGTTCCCTGAATGTGGAATCTCATGTAGATAGGGTGGTAAAGAAAGCTTTTGGTGTGCTGGCCTTTATAAATCAGAACATTGAGTATAGAAGTTGGGATGTAATGTTAAAATTGTACAAGCATTGGTGAGGCCAATTCTGGAGTATGGTGTACAATTTTGGTCGCCTAATTATAGGAAGGATGTCAACAAAATAGAGAGAGTACAGAGGAGATTTACTAGAATGTTGCCTGGGTTTCAGCAACTAAGTCACAGAGAAAGGTTGAACAAGTTAGGGCTTTATTCTTTGGAGCGCAGAAGGTTAAGGGGGGACTTGATAGAGGCTCTAAAATGATGAGAGGGATAGACAGAGTTGACGTGGAAAAGCTTTTCCCACTGAGAGTAGGGAAGATTCAAACAAGGGGACATGACTTGAGAATTAAGGGACTGAAGTTTAGGGGTAATATGAGGGGGAACTTCTTTACTCAGAGAGTGGTAGCTGTGTGGAATGAGCTTCCAGTGAAGGTGGTGGAGGCAGGTTCGTTTTTATCATTTAAAAATAAATTGGATAGTTATATGGATGGGAAAGGAATGGAGGGTTATGGTCTGAGCGCAGGTATATGGGACTAGGGGAGATTATGTGTTCGGCACGGACTAGAAGGGTCGAGATGGCCTGTTTCCGTGCTGTAATTGTTATATGGTTATATGGTTATGCTCGCATCCTGCCTATTGCCGCAGAAACCCCTGTCCGTATCTCTCACAATGGAGTCTCCCATTACAATGGCGTTGCCTGCCTTAGGCCTTTTTGGTTCTGGCTCAACAGCCCTAATCACATCGCAAGCCAGTCCGCCGCTCAGTGTAAACACGTCTTCTGTCCCGACAGCTTCTAAGTGGGTGAACCTGTTCACAAGAGGTAAAACACCCGGGGATGTTGGCATTCCATGCTTCCCTTCCTTTCTCACTGTCTGCCACCTTCTCTCTTCCAGTACCTTAGGTGTAACCAGGTAAGCATAATACAGTGGCAGACACCAGGTCACGAACATTTAATGACAACACTGAATGGATGTTGGACCGCAAAGTATTTGCTGATATTATTATGTGATATGGAGCACCAGATATCGATATATTTGCATCTAGACTCAATCACCAGTTACGAACATATGTCGCTTGGGAACCAATCCCTGGGGCAGCAGCGATGGACGCTTTCTCGCTGGATTGGGGAAAATTGTTTTACTGTGCTTTCCCCCTTCTGCCTCATCAGTCGGGTTCTACGCAAAATACAAATGGACTCAACATCAGGTATTTTGGTAGTACCCGAATGGCCTACTCAGCCATGGTTCCCTGTGGTCCTCGACATGGTCTCGGATCCATATATGTCCATCGCTAAACGATCATATATTTTGGTCCATCCTGTAACGGGCGAGAGTCACACATGCCATGACAGGATCAATCTGTTGGTTTGCAGAATCTAAAGAGACCACTGCTGGATCTGGGACTGATGGACAGGACCATGGACATGATCACGGCGGCCTATCGAGTCAACAAAGAAGCAATACCTCTCGAATATAAGAAAATGGGAGTTGTATTGCTCAAGGACTGGTGTAGCGTGTAATACAGCTACAGTCACCAATGACCTGGAATTCCTGTCCAGTCTTCATTTTGATGATGGACTGAGCTACAGAGCTATCAATTATGCTAAGGGTGCCCTGTCAGCATACTTGTGGCAGGCACCAGGACAGCATTCCATGGGATCCCATCCTCTAGTTGCTAAACTCATGAGGGGCATTTACAACACAAACCCTCCTAGAGCGAGGTACTTGCAGATATGGGGCATCACTGTTGTACTAACATTGCTCAGGGGTTGGTCACCAGCAATGTCCCTGTCCCTGGAAAAGCTCACGTTTAAAACAGTTATGCTGATGGCACTGGCCTTAGCTCAAAGGGTCCAGTCCCTACATAAACTGAGACTAGACAATATGATTGTATCAACAGACAAGATAAACTTTCGGATCTTGGAGTTGGTTAAACAAAACAGGCCATGAACATCAGGATTGAATTTGGAATTCAGGGCATACCCATCAGATACCCCACTGTGTGTTATGACCCACCTTCTGCTATATCTTAAGTCTACTAAAACTTTAAGAGGTAGAGAATTAGCTCTATGGATCAGCCATAAACAGCCTCATGGCAGGGTATCAGCACAGACCATCTCTAGATGGCTCCGACACGTTTTGGGAGCAGCTGGGGTGGATACTGACATGTTTAAATCTCATTCCACCAGGGCAGCAGCAACATTGGCAGCTAGAGACATGTAAGTGCCTATGGACCATATCCTGGCTACAGCAGGATGGTCTAGAGAGAAGACCTTCCAACTCTTTTATAATAAACCGATCACCAAACCTGCGGTGTTTGCAGAAACAATTTAAATCTGTAATATAATTTATCCCAAGGATCATTATTTTTTGTTAAAATAAATTGTTATTGTTTGAATTTTGATTAATGTCTGAATACGATAACATACTTCCTCCCTTGGACGACTACGGCAGTGAGTGAAGCATGGACTCGTTCCACGGCATGAAATCACAGATCTTTAAAATCTTCACGTAGTCACTCACGTGACTCCGAAGTAAAATAGTAAGATTAAATGAGAACTTACCAGTTTGAAGTTTGATCTTCATTTTATGAGGTTACGTCGAGATAATATGTGCCCTCCACGCCCACCCTCTATCATAAAGGTCAACTGGCTTCCTAGTTCTTCTTATCTTACTATGTTTATTTCACTCACTATTACTGTGATTTCACACCGCTGCTTTGAAGCATGCCGCTTCAAACTGGTAAGTTCTCGTTTAATCTTACTATTCCTATATTGTCTCCAGCAGTGCAAGTAGGCCTGCAGCTGTTGCCTCTTATACTGCAAAGCACAATCTTCAGAGACACTCGACAAAAGCACAAAAAACAAAGCAAGGTTCTGCTGTGGAAAATCTAACATGTTCATTTTATATCATTAACATATGCCTACATTAATCAAACATCTATATTTTACATATCATTGTACACATATTGCTGGGAGATTGTTCACTTTCGATTTGGTGTGGGAGGGCAGGTTTCAATTGGGTGCATCGTCAACATACCTTCATTAGGGTTAATTCTCATTAGAGTTGAAGGGTCTCTCTCTTTTAACAAAGATTTGAATTTAGCATTCATATCACAGCATGGACCCAAACTGGACACCCTGAAATAAATTGACTGGCTTTTGAACCAATTGCCGATGGCTTGGGAACACACGTGCATGTTGTGTAGTGATTATTATTCCGTTGAAACCAGGCAGGTTACCTTTTGAAGCCCGTGCAATGTCTTACTGAGGTATCTTGTCTTTTGTGAAATCAGCTCACAGGTGTCAGGGCACTATTGTTCAGTCATTCCTTCAGAGATTATGTACTGAAAGCAATATGGTGGGGAAGGGGAAGGTAGGGTAAGAGATGATGTACTGGTTGAGGATTGTGACTTAGATTCTGCCTTCAGTTTGTTTCACTTAATCAATCACTTTCAAGTGGCAACAATGTGGCTTGAAATCAATGATATATCTTTCTTTTTAAATTAAAGCAATAGGCACAAGACCGGAAAGACGTACCTGATCCTTACTTGTGCCGAATAACATTAGATGATCAGAACTAGAAGAAGGAGGCCATTTCGCCACTTCAGCTTGCTCCACTTAATGAAGTCAAATCATGGCCCAAATTATTCTCACTCCTTTATCTCCTTAGATGTGATTGTCAAGCTTCTCGTACTCAATGGGCACTGCCAGCTAGCTCAACCATTGGGCAAAGGCACTTGACTCCATCTTGAGTGTGCATTGGACGTATACAAGCCTTCCCTGAGCTATTAATGCCCAATTTATGGATACTTGCACACTCGTCCCACCTCCATTAAAATTACTAAATTCAAATGTCTGACCTCTGTACATACTAGCAAAACCATTTTCTTTATCCCTCTCTGCTTTTAGTAATCATTCCTTCTCATCTGTCATATTTGCTTTTGATGCCATTCCTTACAATACTGGGGAGGATAGTTCCCATAACTAGTGATATTTATGTATTTTTCAATGTGAAAGAAGCGGAAGAATGTAGAAACAAGGCACTGTGGGTGCTGGTTAATACACAAAAGGACACAAAGTGCTGGAGTAATTCAGCGGGTCAGGCAGCATTGGCAGTTTTGTGCCCTTTTGGTATAACTGGACCCTGTGTTTTACCCAGAGATGGCTTGTATTCAAAAACACCCTAACCATAATACATCAATGATTAACATAGACATCGACAGCAGGCTGGGAGGGGTTGTGGACACTTTGACACAAAATGGCACTACCTTTTGCCCAGTGGTTTTTGGTTTGTGGGAATGCTACAAAAGCCCCTGTTCAAGCTGCCAGACACTCAGTACTGTTTGGTAATCTCAAATGTGATTCAGTATATTTCACATTTCTTCACACACAAACAGTGACATGTGTCCATGCCAGCTCTCAGAGCAATCCCACCAATCCCATTCCCTCGTGCTACCCCCATAATCCATTCAACCTCACATAATCCTTGACTCCTCCCATTTTCTACAACACCCTACTATGTAAATGGTACCTTGCAGTAATAAGTTAACCTTTCAATCTTTTGGATGCGGGAAGGAATTGAAGCACTTGATGGAAATCCATGCGCTCACAGGGAAAACGTGCAAACTCCACACAGCAGCAAATGTCAGGGTAGAACATGGGTCATCGGGTCAGCGAGCCAGCAGCTCTACCTTGTGTGCAGTTCTCAGTAGTTGCAGGTGAAAATTCTTGAGTCTGATTTTTATCTAATGCACAGCACAGCGAAAAGCTCCAAGTCACAATGCAACAGAGAGGGTTGACAGAATTTGATTTGATATTGGTATTGGTTTATTATTATCACGTGTACTGAGATAACATGAAAAAACTTGTTCTGCAAACTAGCCAGACAAACCATTCCATAAACAAGTACATCAAGTGGTGTAAAGGAGAAAATAAACAGTGCAACATATAAGTGGCATAGCTACAGAGAAAGTGCAGATATAAAGACAACTGCAAGGGCCACAACGGGGTAGATTGGAAGATTGGGAATTCATCTGTAGCCTATGAGAGATTTATTCAAGAGTTCGATAAGAGCAGGGAAGAAGCTGCTTTTGAACCTGGTAGTTCCTGCTTTCAAGCTTTACTAACTTCTGCTCAAAGGGAGATGGAATATTCCTTTGCACATCACAGATATTTGGGAAATATTTTATAGTACAGAATCAAACACTGGTCTAACCCCACAAGCTTGGCTTACAAGATGCTGCCACTGCCACAGTGTCGATGGTGACCTCCAGTGCTTTTTCTCTGGAGTTCACATAGTCTCTCTATGACTGCATAGGTTTCCCCTGGGTCCTTGGGTTCCTTCCACATCCCAAAGACATGCAAGCTGGTAAGTTAATTGCTAATGTCAATTGTCCTTGGTGTGTAGGATTTGAGAGGATTTTATAGAAATACTAGACCAAGTGCAGACCCATTGGGTCTGTTCCCCTAACGTGTGGTTGCGGGGGAGGGGGGGGGGGGCGGGGGGTGAGAGAGATGGGAAGAGAGAAGAAAAGGAGGAGGAGAGAGGGAGAGAGAGAGGGAGAAGGAGAGAGGGGAAAGGGAGGGGGAGAGTTGGGGGAAAGAAGGTGGAGGGAGGGTGGGGTGGGGATGGGGTGGAGGGAAGGGTGTAGGGGAAGGGTGGAGGGGAGGGAAGGGGGGAAGGAGGTTTGGGGAGGGAGGGTGGAGGAGGGAAGATGGGATGGTGGAGAGGAAGGTGAGAGAGAGGAAGGGGTGAGATAGAGGGAGGGAGAGAGAGAGGGAGAGAGAGGGGGAGAGGGGGAGAGGGGGAGAGGGGGAGAGAGAGAGAGAGAGAGGGGGGAGAGAGAGGGGGAGAGAGAGGGGGAGAGAGAGAGATGGGGAGAGAGAGAGATGGGGAGAGGGGGAGAGACAGAGCGAAATGCAACCGTGCGTCACGCATTCAGAATGTTCTGGAAAAGAAGCGTCCGCATCTCATGCACGAAAGCTGTCGGCAGCTCTATGGAATTCAGGGGAGAACCTCCTCCCCCCCCCACACACTCACAGCGGGTATGACCTAAGCTGTCAATGAAGACTGCAACATTTTTTTTTAACTGTCTGGGGGCAATTGGGCTAGGTGCAAAGGCATTGTGAAGTCAGCAGCTGGGCAACCTTAATATATTTTAAAATGTCAGGGAAATAGATTTCCCACCCCTGTCCCATTGTGATATCATATGTAAATGAGAACCATTGTAATGAAACCTCTGTGAGGTGGCACTATGACTCATGCAGCAGTTTGATTTTAGTGGGACCACGTGAAGGTTGCAATCTCCCACACCTGTCCTATTTTGATGGCATATGTAAATGAGATCCATTGTGATTGGACATCTGTGAGAGAATGGCGAGAGACAGAGAGGAGCAGAGACAGATGGGCAGGAGACCGGGGGTGCGGGGGGACCAGCCTATTGTAGCTTCTGCATGCGTGACAGAGCTGGGCCGGGCCGGGGGGGGGGGGGGGTGGGGGAGACAGACGATCGTGTATAGGATCTTTGGTGGAGAGGAGAAGGGAGAGAGGGAGGAAGGTGAGTGGAGGAAGTCAGAAGATGAGTGGGGTGGGGGTGGAGGGGAGCCGGGCTGCAAAATGAAGAGAGAGAGAGAAGCGGCTTCTGACTCTGGAAACCCACAGCTGGAATTGTCGAGCAGGGCTTCACGAGCTGCACCAACAGTGATGAGAAGGTTTAGCGTGTGATCTATCGGAACAGAGCTGTAGAATCTTTGTTCTGCGGAATTTTCTCGATCTTTTGCGCCTTTAATCCACAGCGGGGGGGGGGGGACTGGAGGCAGGTGGGCCTGGATTGGTGGTGCATGTGGGCATTGTCACACCAGCAGCTGGCAAACGGCGTTTATATTTTAAAATCTGGGGAAATAATTGACCAAGGAGTGGATTTCAGAACTCATAAGTTAAATCCCTACTGAAATTGTAAACATCTCCGCGTTTTTGCATCTGGTTTTCGAGGAGATACGTTTCATATGCAAAATAACACACACACACACACACACACACACACACACACACACACACACACACACACACACAGTATATAGATATGATGAAGTGATATTGATCTGCAAGGAGGGATTGGGTAATTGGGTGTGAAGTGGTGATTGGATTATGGTTGGTGTAGAAAGGCCCAGTCTTTGCAGACTGTGGTCAGGCTGTGAAGTGTTGGTTGGGGTGGGAAAGGGTCCACTCTTTTCATACTGCCCTAAGTAGGTGTGAAGTGGTGAATGGGAAGGAGAGGGTGCAGGGTCCTTTCTTTGCAGACTGGGATCTGGCTGTGTTTGTTGGGGAGGGGGTACCAGGGTTACGTTTCTGATTTTCAAACCTGCAGTAAAACTCATTCAGGTCGTTGGTTAGCTGACGATTGTCCAAAGAGCTGGGGGCTTTCCTCTTGTAGCTGGTAATTTCTTGCATGCCCTTCCAAACTGAAGAAGAGTCACTTGCTGAGAACTTGCTCCTCAACCTCTCAGAGTACCCTTCCTTGGCAGCTCTGATTCCTCTTCTCAGCTCTTTATCGATTAGGCTATCTTTTAACTCTTTAACGATTAGGCTATCGGTTTGACGCATATTTTCCCCCACCCCCTCCCCCCTGAACTCGAAATGGAAATGTTACATCTGTATATAATGATCCCATTAAAATGTATGATTATGTCACAAACTATGGAATTCATATTTTTCAGTATTGTTATCAAGGAAAAGAAAGCAGTTCCAATTGTTCGATATTACTTGATATTGTTTAATATTATTCATATAACCATATAACCATATAACAATTACAGCACGGAAACAGGCCATCTCGGCCCTACAAGTCCGTGCCGAAATGGAGGAGAAAATATAATAGATCTAAAACCAACCTTAATTTTGCAATCTCACTAAAGATAATCCCTCTTTCCCTCTCCCCTCCACCTCTCTCTCCTTCCCCCATCTCTCTCTCCCCTCCCCTCCCCTCCCCTCCTTCCCCTCTCTTTATTCCCCTCTCTCTCTCCCGCCCCCCCCCCCAACTCCGCCGCGAGGGTCCGTGGCTGGGGGGAAAGAAAGGCATGGGCCCGGCGGCAGTGGGGTGGGGGGTGGGTGGTGTCATGAGCCTGGTGGTGGGAGAGTCGAAGGCCAGGCCGGAGCAGAGCGGCGCCTGATGTCGAGGTCTGGTTAGGGCCGCTGCCGGCCGTTCCCGCACCAACCCGGCGACGGGAGAACGTTCTCCTGTTAGACCCACGCGGGTAGTTTGCTACCCAGGATAAAAACCAGACTCCCCCTCCCGCAACGCAATATTCCACTACTTACCAGAGTCGACACGAGGCATCCAGGCGATCGCTGATTGTGTAGACTGCAAAATGCGATCTGATCCCACCCGGACCCACTGCACACGCGCAGAGAGGCAGCGTTATTTTGCGTCACTAGCGTGTCACCGGGTTCCCCCAACTGCGCAGGCGCGGATGGTCGCAATTTTTTTCCCCCAAATCATCCAGCGGGTGGGAACCAGAATTTCGGGTAAACTCAGATTGCGCTCCAAATTTTTTTTTCCTCAGGTTTTTTTCTTACTGTGGGGGAAAAAGTGGGAGGGGGGGGGTTGGGGTGCGAGCGCACCCAATGCACCCCCACTTCGGACGGCCATGACTACTTGGAAAATTGGAGGTTTTTCGCATATTTTGAAAATGTGAGCAGGTTTTGTTCTTGACGAGTTATAGGTATGATTTCTATAATATTTTTACACAATATGTGATAAATACAGTTGGATACGTGATTCGGGTCACAAAATTAATCGAAAAAGCACCTCGGATCAAGGTCTATTTATTTTTAATGTGGAGATTGAGAAATTCATGATTAGTATGTGTGCAAAAGGTTATATGGAGAAGGTAGGAGAAGTTGAGAGAAAAAGAGGCGGTCACGGTGGCACAGCGGTATTGTTGCCTTACAGCAAAATGCAGCGGCAGAGACCCGGGTTCGATCCCGAATACGTGTGTTGTCTGTATGGAGTTTGTACATTCTCCCCGTGATATGCGTGGGTTTCCTCCGAGTTCTTCGGTTTCCCCCAACACTCGAAAGACGTGCAGGTTTGTAGGTTAATTGGCTTGATTAATTGGCTTGATAAAAATGTAAAATTGTCTAAGTTGGCGATATGCAAACTGCCGACTACAAAATTCAGAACGTTTCAGAAAGTTCAGAAAGATAGATCAACCATGATTGAATGACAGAGTAGATTTGATGGGCCGAAGGGCAGAATTCTGCTTCACTGACTTATAAATTGATGATGAGATTAAGGAGTATGGATCTGCAGAGTTTACTAAGAGTAAATTGATTTTCATTATTTAGTTTATTGTGCTTCCATTAGTAATTTTGTCACAGAAAATCAAAGTACACATGATTGAAACTTAATATTCCTTGAATATTTCAGTCTAGTTATGGATTGGATATCTAGATAGGGTGAAAACATTGCAGGCTGAATGTCCAACCCAGGACAACAGAAAATTGAAAGACTTTTGCAGCATGGTGGCGCAGTGGTAGAGTTGTAGCCTCACAGTGCCAGAGACCCGGGTTCAATCCTGACTGTGGGTAATTATGTACGTTTTGTTTGTACATTATCCCTGTGACCTGCATGGATTTTCTCTGGGTGCCTCGGTTTCCTTCCACACTCCAAAGGTTTGTTGGGTAATTGGCTTGGTAAAATTGTAAATTGTCCCTAGTGTGTGTAGAATGGTGTTAGTGTTCTGGGATCGCTGGTCGGCATGGACTCGGTGGGCTGAAGGACTTGTTTCTGCGATGTATCTCTAAACTAAAACTAAAGTTGGTTAAACATGATTGATGGGATGTGCAAATGCATATGTTACAAGGGAAAGAATAGTGAGGGCTAATAACTAGTAAATAACGATGTGGACTGTACTAATATGTGACAGGGAACCACAGACAAAGCCTAAAAATAGTGACATGGAATGCAGCAGTGATAACACCCAAGTTTCAAGACATTCATTGATTATATTATGGCGTGCACCCATCATTGTAACAGAAAATAGTAAGATTAAATGAGAACTTACCAGTTTGAAGTTTGATCTGTATTTTATGAGGAGGAACTTTGAGGGAATACGTGAAGAACCCGCTTCCAACGCATGCGTGCCATTCTTCAAAGCAGCGGTGTGAGGTCACAGAAAGTATAATGACCTAACATAGTAAGATTATCAAAGAGATACCAGTTTTGATATGATCATAGGAGGGTGGGAGCGGAGGGCACGTA
Source organism: Amblyraja radiata (assembly GCF_010909765.2). Lineage (NCBI taxonomy): Eukaryota > Metazoa > Chordata > Chondrichthyes > Rajiformes > Rajidae > Amblyraja > Amblyraja radiata. The sequence continues at coordinate 46,468,037 of NC_045974.1, read as the reverse complement.
ATCCCTCAACGTTCCTCCTCATAAAATACAGATCAAACTTCAAACTGGTAAGTTCTCGTTTAATCTTACTATTTTACTTCGGAGTCACGTGAGTGACTACGTGAAGATTTCAAAGCTCTGTGACCTCATGCCGTGGAACGAGTCCATGCTTCACAACTGCCTTGGGTATCGGGAGAGAGTATCATTAGCAATTTTAGACACACTTATACAAAGACTTGTGTGATATAACGAGAAAATACATTTATTAATTGAAATCATAGCCCTGTAACCCTTCGGGCAAATTATAATATTGAACGTAAAATGCTTTCCGAAAATGATGATGGCTCCAAAAAACTGGTTTATTATAAAACCTTTGGAAAGTCCTTTCGGATGACCATCCTGCTATTCTGAGGATTTGGTCCGTGGGTACCTCAGAATTTTTGCTGCGGATTTTGCTGCAGCCCTGGTGGAATGAGATTTAAAACCATTAGTGTTTATTCCTGCCATCTTTAGGACACATTTGAGCCACCTTGAGATAGTTTGGGTCGTGACCCTTTTTGTGCGGTTTCTTGTAAGAAATTAACCAAGCCATTTCCTGACCTCGAATGCTCTTAGTATATTCCATGTATAATTGGATATGTCTTGCTATACATTTTTATTTAACATCCATTCCGTGTTTTCATTAAATTTGCGTGACCTGGTGTCTGCCACTGAATTTAGCTTACCGTTATGTTGCCGATATCCAAATGTTTCTTTGGATACACCATTTTGTAATACCATAGACGAGTTGTCAATAATGATGGGGTTGGAGCAATACCCAATGCTATGTTCCCACCACTGTAGTTCAATTATAGCTTCCGTAGGCAGCTCCATAGGTCTATCAAAATGACCTTTGTTAAATTTGAGTGCTCTAATTTTTGCTCTTTGCAAATTTTGATAATGTAATGGCCCAAAATGTGTGGCCGGGAATGTAGCCACAATCTTCCCAATTACCCGGCCTACCCGTCTAATGGAGGGTCTGTTGGTGTTAAGAAGCTCGCTGCAATCCTCCTGTAGGGCTGCGGCTTTATTTATTGGTAAAGTTACTAACATATTGACCGTGTTAATGGTGAATCCTAGATAATCCATATTCGTTTCTGGTATCAATTTACACTTAACTACCGTCTGTGTTCCCCTTTGATGGGTACTGTATAGTATGCATCTTTTAAGTCAATGCTTGTCATATAGAAACCAGCTGATACTAATTCTTTAGCAGTGATAAAGGTATCCATCTTAAAATGAACATATTGAACGAATGTGTTTAGGGTTGAAAGGTCAATGATAATCCTGCAACCCCCATCTTTTTTATTTTTAATAAATATGTTTGATACAAATTTTAATTGTTCATGAGTAGTATGCTCAATCACACCTTTTGTATACAATCGTTGTAGCTCCATGTGGGCTTTAGATTGTTCGGTTTTTGTAAGGACGAAATGCCTTTCTGGTGTATGTTGTACTGGGGGGTTATTGGGATGAGTAAATTCTATCAGATAACCCTGAATACTGCTTAGAACATACGAGTCTGTAGTGATTTTACACCATTCGTCACTGTAGTATTGCAACCTCCCTCCCACCGTCGTGGGTCCCTTTTTTACAAAAGAACCACACCCACCTACCTCCATGGTTACTGGTGGTTGTATTATTTTCTTTGTTTTTTGAAAAAAGGGGGTTTTGTTTTTATTCGTGTTCGTGGTTGTACTGGAGGTTTAGGCTTCCGCATCTTCCAGGGTGGCCGTCCCTGGCCATACCCTAAAAGAAGGCTGCTCCGGGTTATATTGGGTTCTGGCACTGCCACTGATATAAGCCACACTTTTCGGTCTTCCATGTGGCTGGTACCGTGATCCAAAATAAGCCTTTGCGCTGGTTTTGATGAGCCCCAGTGTCTTGGCTTCCCCAAACAAAAGGGTTGGGGTTTTAACGGCTCTTTGTTTGCAAATTGTTGCATATTTAGGATCCAGTGCTGGCTGAATAGCCGCCCTCCGCATGCTATTCAGCTCATATTGTACATTACAGAACAGGGCTAGTGCGTCTTGGTGGCCTTTAGTTTGCTCTGTTTTGTCCAGGGTGCTGTGATGTGGTAAGCTGTGATCCCTGCCGTAAGCCCCTTTAAGGCTTTCTGGATTTTGAGATCATGGTTCCTGATTTCCTTCCCCATATGCTTCCAAATGCATTGGTTGACACTGGGGATTTGTAATACATCACAGTTACCAGGTGGCAGATGTCTGGCCAGTGTCTCTGTGAATATTTGTTGTTGGAGTTGATGGCCAGACATGTAGTTAATACTGGCTGCCATCCTGGAATCCAAGTCTGCCCCTGTTTGACTTGGTTTGAAGTAATCAGCCACCATGTCCAGCAGTGTATGTTTTTCTGCAGATTCAGGATCATGGGAAGCTGTGTGATCAGGGTCTGGCCCATCAGGGTCCTGCCCACTCTCCTCCGAAGAGGTCGAGATTTCAGGGGGTCCCTCACGGGGTACCCATATGGGGCTTGTCTGCCCACTGTGGCTAGTCTCCACATTCATGGGACTGCCACTGTGAAGGAGCTCCTCCATGCTCCTTTAGACGGTGAGCTGCACTTGCTATTTTTGGCTGCTCCCATTTTTGCAGCCTTTCAGCAGTGTGCTGCTCTTTGTATCCCAGCTGTTCCCGTCCCCGGTACTCACGGGTGCTGGTTTGCGGGCTTTCCTCGTCCCGCCGCTGGCCACACCGGTCCTGACTGTCGGTCCACGTTTGTTCCCGGTCAGCTGTTTCTCCTGGCTGCTCCGTATGCAGCCACTCATAGCTGGTTTGTTCCGTCTGCCGCACCCGTTCAGCCCTGGTCCGATATTGATACGGGCTGGTCGCCCGCTGCTGCTCCAAGTCGGGCTCTTCTAGATGATGCGTTTTAGTTTGAACTTTGCCTCCCGGCCGGTGAGTAAGTTTCGTTGGTGCCAGAATGATTTCTGGCACAGCTGATTCCTCTACCGAGGCCTCTAGAGCCGACGGCTGCTGTCTCTGCCGTTCATCCACGTTTACAACGCGTTTCTCGGGCAGCTTTTTTGCAGACCGCTTCCTTTTCACTCAGTCCATTTTTCTGTGAATAAAAATGCAGAGTCCTTACCTGCCTTTTGCTGGTCCTTTTTTCCTTCTCCCGTTACTGGGGGATGTCCTCCACCCTTCTGTTGACTCGTGCAATGCGTGTAGCGATATGGCACGCATGCGTTGGAAGCGGGTTCTTCACGTAGTCACTCACGTGACTCCGAAGTAAAATTGGATCTACTGTCAACTAAGTTAGATCTGTGGATAATCATTTTATTCTGATATCAAGACCTAGTTTGTCACATAATTAAGTCTTTCTGTAAGCTCCATTCTGGAATCAGGACCGAGTTTTACTGTTAATCAAATTGTCTATGCATTCTTGTCAGAAGCTGTAAAAGCAAATATAAAAGCTGTACAAAAGTTGTGCTCAGGAGACCAGCTTTGACTAGTCTCCTGGTAAGCACCTGTTTTAATAAATCACCTGTTACTTTGAACAGCAACTCCACATGGCCTTTCCATTTGCTCTAACAACATACAAGCCGTTTCCATGGACAATTCTACAGACCAAACAATTATTTTAAAGTTGAGAATAATCTGTGATTTAACAATATCCTGCAAAACGCAGTTTTAACATGATTTAACAATGTCCTGCAAAACACAGAGTATTGGAATAACTCAGCAGGTCGGGCAGCATCTGGAGGGAATAGACTGGTGACATTTTGGGTTGGGACTTTGCTTCAGACTGACTGTAGCAGAATAAAAACTAAATCCAAAACTAAAACTGTCCAAAAACTCTTCATACATTCTCAGTATTATACATTTACCAGTGTCATACAGAATAGTGTTTGCACTTATCTTTAAACAAAACACCTTTGTCAATCACCAGTTTCTTATGTCATCCTTCTCCCCATTTGGTTTGTTGATGAGGGTGATAATGCCCTTTCCCATGGAGTCTGACATTTTTCTTTGTAATAAATACATTTTTTAGTTTAATTTAGTTTAGAGATACAGCGCGGAAACAGGCCCTTCGGCCCACCGAGTCCGCACCGACCAACGATTCCCGCACACTAACATTATCCTACACACATTAGGGACAATTTACATTTATACCAAGCCAATTAGCCTACAAACCTGTACGTCTTTGGATTGTGGGAGAAAACTGGAGATGCCGAAGAAAACCCATGCAGGTCACAGGGAGAACGTACAGACATGCACCCATAGTCAAGATCGAACCCAGGCCTCTGGTGCTGCAAGGCAGCAACTTTACCACTGCACCACCCTTAGCCCTGACACAATTGTACACTTCTAGCAGGTGCAGGCCCTATTGGCCAGCCATCACTTCTGGGAACTTTGAGGCAAAGGAATGGATATAGCTAATCAGTCCACATCAGTCAACATTTGGTGAACTCGGTGACACATCCCTCCCTGCTCCATGGAGTTAACTTTGGGTCGTAAGATGACTTTGGAGAATTCTGAGGCAAAATCTGTGGTTTATCGACTCTCTGTTCCTCACATTTACCCTCCCCTCGAATGCAGAAGGTGGAGTTGCTGCAAGTTTGTCTGGAGTTGGTACAATTCCATCTGACGCCATCATACTTTCCTAGCGAAAGGTGAACACCTTGATGTTCACCTTAGTGCTTCCAATTAGTTTATCGGGCAGTCAAAAAGGGCTTCAGAGGTCTCCAGCCTGTGTAGTCCCTCTTTTGTTCCTCGACATTCTGTAGGGTCAGCGGTTTGACAATTAACTTCCACGTCACCCTGCCTGCCCTCGGGTTATAAGGCCTTATGTGAGCAGAATTAGGCCATTCGGCCCATAAAGCCGACTCCGTCATTCAATTATGGCTGATCTATCTCTCCCTCCTAACCCTGTGGTTCTACTGTAGGTGACGGGAAGCCCAATGGATGCGGTGGTAAGAGATGACCAATTGGTATGTCTGACCATGACGGCCTTCGACGTGAAGTGGAAGTCTGTCCGGTCTCAACCAGGTGAATTGCAGCCATGCTCTGCCTGCAGGGATTGCTGAAAGCATCACATAGCTTTGTGTCTTTGATCATCTCCATCAGGAGCTTGGATGTGCTGTACAATCTGTTGTGGGCACCGCCGGATCATCCATTGCATTGACGGTGCAGGTGAAGTCACTGGCTGAAGCGACTGGGACGTTGCCAACAACAGTGAGAGCTGCTGGAGGATGGCCAGCCGCTCGCCCCGCACAGGTAAGGTGTGCACATTGATCAGCCACAGCAGAGAGTCACAGTACACTACATCCATCATAAGTAGACATCCGCCCAACCACCTCCCCGATTTTGTGATTGTGAAATTGCAGGATCCCCAGGGCGGAAGCAAGACTGTCATTGGCTCCCGACCATACCGCCGATCCATGTGGAGACAATCGCGATCACCTCCAACGCCTGCAGAGGAGTAGGAGCCCATACTCTTGTAGAAAATTCACATCTGCTTTGACTTTGGCAAGGTACTGCAATGCCTTAACACATCGCAGTGTTGCAATTGACTTTCGATTGCTGACCTTCCAACACTCCTGCAGCCCCTGTAAAGACTTTAACTGTATCTGCAGCCAACCCATAGAGGGAGCCACTGTGCAGCTTTCTGCAGCAAATGTAATTCCATTCTCGGTGGCAGATCTTGAAGCTTAAAAGAAGCATCTGAACCAAAACACTGTAGCCTTTAAGACAATGCAGAATAGACTATCCACACCAGCTGTGAATTTGTGAATATAACGATTGTCTCTGCAATGTAAAATTGATGTCTCTGTAAACCGATAAATGAGAACAGACACTTGGCATCTGTGTAGGGAAAGTGTTAGCTCATTGGACTCGATGAGTCAACATCTCCAATACCTTCTGCAAATTCATCAATGCCACCACTTTTGTTGACCAAATCATTGCCAGTGCAGCAGAGAGGTAGAACACCCATCCACTGTTTTCTTTTAGATGTTCATCTAGTTCAGCCTGAACCTGCCAAAAGCATCACAGAGCAGACCAACCAGTCCAATTTTAAAAAGTCAATAAAACCCAGCAATTAAACTTGGTTTCTGTTAAAAGGAACACCATAACCAAGTTGCTCTGTGTAGGAAGCAACTGCAGACGGTGGTTTAAACTGGATAGACACAAAGAGCTGGAGTAACTCAGCGGGACAGGCAGCATATCTGGAGAGAAGCAATGGGTAATGATTCGGGCCGCGACCCTTCTTCAGACTAGTTAAGGAAAAGGGAAACAAGAGATATAGATGATATGGCAAATATATGACATATATATAGTCGATTTGGCAAATATGATGTGTGAAATACGGTAATTATGGGAGACTTTAACCTTTACATGGACTGGACAGAACAAATTTGCTGCAACATGGTGGAAGATGAATTAATGGAATGTACACAAAGTGCATTTCTAGATCAAAATGATGAGAATCAACTAAGGAAACTGGTGGAAAAGACAAAATGCAGTAGTAACTCAGTGGGTGACTAAGAAATGGGTGACGTTTCGGGTCGAGACCCTTCTTCGAGTCTGAAGAAGGGTCTCGACCTGAAACGTTACCCATCCATATAACCATATAACCATATAACAATTACAGCACGGAAACAGGCCATCTCGGCCCTACAAGTCCGCGCCGAACAATTTTTTTCCCTTAGTCCCACCTGCCTGCACTCATACCATAACCCTCCATTCCCTTCTCATCCATATGCCTATCCAATTTATTCTTAAATGATACCAACGAACCTGCCGCCACCACTTCCACTGGAAGCTCATTCCACACCGCTACCACTCTCTGAGTAAAGAAGTTCCCCCTCATGTTACCCCTAAACTTCTGTCCCTTAATTCTGAAGTCATGTCCTCTTGTTTGAATCTTCCCTATTCTCAAAGGGAAAAGCTTGATCACATCAACTCTGTCTATCCCTCTCATCATTTTAAAGACCTCTATCAAGTCCCCCCTTAACCTTCTGCGCTCCAGAGAATAAAGACCTAACTTATTCAACCTATCTCTGTAACTTAGTTGTTGAAACCCAGGCAACATTCTAGTAAATCTCCTCTGTACTCTCTCTATTTTGTTGACATCCTTCCTATAATTGGGCGACCAAAATTGTACACCATACTCCAGATTTGGTCTCACCAATGCCTTGTACAATTTTAACATTACATCCCAGCTTCTATACTCAATGCTCTGATTTATAAAGGCTAGCATACCAAAAGCTTTCTTTACCACCCTATCTATATGAGATTCCACCTTCAAGGAACTATGCACGGTTATTCCCAGATCCCTCTGTTCAACTGTATTCTTCAATTCCCTACCATTTATCCCTTCTATCTGGAGATGCTACCTGTCCTGTTGAGGTACTCCAGCATTTTGAGTCTATCCTCAATCTACACCAGCATCTGCAGGTCCTTCTGACAGTATTTCACTGTCATTACCTCTTTGTTTTCTCCATCAATTTGAAGTCAATCCAGGCACACCTGTGTTGATCATGACTCTATAGGTAGTTTGGGTAGACCATTAAGAATGACTGTGTTCCTCATTCACAACCTTCCAGCTATCTGGTACATTTTACATGAGAGGAGGACGAACAAGAATGGTACAAAAGTGATTCCCAGTTAGATGACTTTGCAAATCTGGAAAATACATCACAATGTTTCCCTGTGAGCTGGAAACCCACCACCGCAACTGCAACCACAGACCATTATTAATAACAGTTTTAGGATGACGGGAAGATTTCACTGAAAAAAATTGTGTTTTCATAGCAACTGGGAGTGATTTCACCACAGAACTTTGTTAATGCCAGTTTAATGAAGATGGAAAATTTACACTGAAGAATCCTTTGGCAATTGAACAGTACGTTGACTGGAACATTAAGAAATGTTTAGATATTTCCAAGAAAAACACAGAAATTCCCAATAGCCAAATAGTTCCTCGAACAGTCTTGGATAGCATTCATTTTATCACTATGAGAAGAAACGGGATGAAATCAGTGCTTTTTTTAAAGAAAAAAAGATACAGATACAGGTGGCATTACTTGCTGTTAAAGCTGTTTAAGGGCCTGATTGCCTAATTTAATTTTATATATATATATATATATATATATATATATATATATATATATATATATATATTTAACTTTAGTAATCTTTTTCTAATGTTTTGTTTTAATTGAAAATGTAGTTTTCAACGTTTTAGGGGAACATTATATCACCACATACCATCACAAAAAAAAACACTGTAAAATAAATGTTTTTACACTAATCTGTTTCATTAATAACATATAAATAACATAATCCTACAAATAACATGACCCTCCAAAGCTAACACTCCACATAAATAAACACAAACAATAGTCCAGATACCTATATCCCATTCTAAATGTTTATTCAGGCATTTTCAAAGGTAATGCCAAACTGCTGGAATGGAGAAACAAGGAACTGCAGATGCTGGAATCATAAGCAAAACACAAATTGCTAGAATAACTTAGCGGGTCAGACAGCATCTCTGGCGGGAACGGATAGTCGACGTTTCAATTCGGGACACTTGTTCAGAACTGTCGGAATCGCTGAAACACTGACATTAATTTTGGATCAATTACTGGAAATATGAGCTAGGAGTTTCCTTCCACTTTGTTTCTGGGATTTTCAATTTGCTTTGCTGTTAGAACTATGAATTAATATAAAATGGTGCAAGCCGATCCAATCCCAGTTTCCACACAGAAGATAAACTGGATATCTCTAAACTAAACATTAATACTATAATGTTCCAGAATGGATGATATGAGTCTGATAATAACTACAGGCAGTTTCTGAACAAAGTGTAACACCTCACATTTATCTGTATTAAATTCCATCAACCATTCCTCAGCCCACCAGCTGAACTGATCAAGATCCTGTGGCAATTTTTGCCATCCTTCTTCATTATCCACAATACCACACACTTTTGTGTCATCCGGAAACTTGCTAACCATGTATGTTCTCATCCAAATCACTGCTATAGATGACAAACAGTAATGGGCCCAGCACCAAACCCTGAGCTACACCACTAGTCACAGGCCTACTGTCCATGAAGCAACTTTCCGCTATCATCCTCTGCTTCCTTCCATGAAACCAATTTTCTATCCATTCTGCCATCTCTCCTTGAATCCCATGGGATCTAATCTTCCAGAGCAGCCTACCATGCGGAACCGTGTCAAATGCTTTGCTGAAGTCCATGTATACAACATCCACAGCTCTGCCCTCATTAACCTTTTTGGTCACGTCTTCAAAAAATTGAATCAAGGGATATGTGGAGAAAGCAGAAACGGGATACTGATTCTAGATGATCAGCCATGATCATATTGAATGGCGGTGCTGGCTTGAAGAGCCGAATGGCCTACTCCTGCACCTATTTTCTATGTTTCTACACTCAATCAGATTCGTGAGACACGTCCTCCCACGTACAAAACCATGCTGACTATCCCTAATCAGCCCTTGTCCATCGAAATGCCTGTATATCCTGTCCCTCAGAATGCTCTCTAGTAACTTTCCAACCACAGATGTTAAGCTCACTATAGTTTCCGGCATTTTCCCTGCAACCCTTCTTGAACAGAGGCACAACATTTGCCACCCTCAAGACTTCTGTCACTTCGCCTGTATTTATCAATGACTCAGAAATCTCCGAGAGGGCTTCTGTAATTTCCGCACTAGCTTCCCACAGTGTCCTTGGATATATATCTTCAGGCTCAGGGGATTTGTCTATCACAGATGATGGTTTTCTTTGATAGGCAGATTGTTGGACAAAGGCCAGAATGAAGACAAATGTGAGCTCTAGAGGGATGAATGGTTGTGGATTGTGAAGCTTGGGGATAGAAACATTTTGAATTGTGTAGCCAGAAGGGATACAAAGAAATGGACAGGGAGAGGGGAGAAACAAGGATAGCCGGGGTTCAGGGGAAGGATTGTGGGTAGTGTGGGGAGGGGGGAAATGGGGAAGGGGGCTTTGTGGGTTAGTTACCTCAAATTGGTGAATTTAATATTCATACCATTGGTTTTCGACCTGCCCAGGTGGAATATGAGGTGTCGTTTCTCCAATTTGCATGTGACCCCACTTTAGCCGTGGAAGAGGCCTGGAAAGAAAGGTCAGAGTGGGAATGGGAGAGTTGAAATGTAGAGCAACCTGGAGATCCATTAAGCCTTGGAGGCGTAAATATTCGGTAAAGAGGTTGTCAAGACCATGCTATGAATCTATGAATCTATTCTGTTAAGAATGATCTTCTGTTCTCAGCATAATTGCTTTTAAAACATTATTATATTGGAGCTAGGACTAAGTGGGCTGAAGGGCCTGTTTCCACACTGTATCTCTAAACTCTAAAAAACTAACTGATTCCTCAGCGCCCAATGAAAAGAAAACAACATGAAGTAGCTCCCTTTAACTAGAGTTTTCAGCATGACCTTCCAGTCACTAACCATTTCTTTAAGTTCTGCTAGTGAATGTCAGATGTAAAACTCATGAAAATCTCTGAGGGTATTGAATTAAATCTCACTTCAAAGGTTTTGCAAGATTCTTATAAAAATACCTTGCCCTTAGTCTGTGGTATTGATAGACTCACCAGCACGATACACATCTCCAGTCTTACTGATTGTGATAGTCTTATTTTTCACTGATCACATTTGGCCATATAACTCTAGCTTGCGTCTCCTCCCAGAATCCCAGTGACATTTTTGTTTCCAAGAACATCTGCACATGTTGCGCGTACAAACCAAAAGTTTGTGACCTCCCATGTATCTCCAGCTCACCAAGCTAGCCAGCTGGTGGAATAGCTGCCAACGACCAAGATAATGCAGTTGTCACTGTTCCAGCAATCCAGACCTCATCTCTGGTTATAGTTTGAATATACTCCACACGACCATATGCATTTCTTTCAAGTACTCTAAGACAACCTGCTTTAGTGTCATCTGCAAACGTACTAACCATGCCATCTCTCCTGCACATTTTTCCCTCTAATTCCTGTTGACTATTTGGGTGTCAAAAGTACAACTCCCAGCAAGGTGATCATTCCCTTCTTATTTCTCGGCTCCACCCAGAAAGCCTCACGGTAATGTCACTTTGGACAACTGCCTTGATGTTCTTCTCAATCAATAAAACAACTCCCTCTCCTCTTTTACTCCCACTTGTATCCTGCCTGCCAGGGAAGCAGCTGCCACTTTGAGAACCACCCTGTTATATATTCATTGGTTGGCATCGTGCCGTCACGCTCCTTATGAGCTACAATTTAATTCTACATCTGAAATAAATGGGATGAAAGACTCATCAGGGTTACATCTGGGTATGACTGGAGATTACACAATAAAAGGTGATTTCAATGAGACGTATGTCATTCTGAGGAACAACAGAAGAAATGCTCCGAGGCCTGGAGAAAATCTTTATGGCACTGGGATAGAGTGCAGTCATTAAGCCGTACACACAGTAGGAACAACATTCAACACTACCCAGTGACCAAGACCTTGACTGCTACTAAATGGCCATCATCCATGTTCCTTCACATACTGTACCATTACAGAATTGCAAAGTATGCCATCAGGTTAGGTTCATTATTGTCACATGTACCAAGGTACAGTGCAAAGCTTTATTTTGCATGCTGTCCAATTAAATCAGATAATATTACATGTCAATACCATCAAGCCAAACTCATGTACAATAGGTAAAGTGAAGGGGAAAAATTCAGAGTGTAGAATATAGTTTTCAGCATTGTAGTGCACCCGTTCCAGAGACAAGGTCCAATGTTTGCAATGAGGTAGAGGGGAATTAGACAGTACCCTAGCCTATGGAACGATTTTCCTGATACCAAAGGAGAAGAAGCTGTTCCTGAGAATGGTGGTGAGCGCTTTCAACCTTCTGTATCTTCTGCCCGAGTGAGGACAAGAATGAATGGCTTGGGTGGAAAAGGTCTTAGATCATGTTGACTGCTCCCCCCTCTTCTCCCACACAGCCCCTTCCCCCACACACCCCACCTACCCCACACACACACCCATACACCCCCCTCTCCCCCCACACACACTCCCTACCCCCATACTGCCCCTCCCCCACATCCTCTCCCCCGCACACACCCCCTACCCTACATGCCCCTAACCCAAATCCCCCCACCCCCACAGCACCTCCAATAGCCCCCTCCCCCTCACCTCGTCCGCACAGCCCGCCTTCCCCACACCACTCTCCCCCACACGCCCCCTCCTCCACATGCCCCAATCCCCACACCCCTCTCCCCCACACCCCTCTCCCCCACACGCCCCAATCCCCCACACGCACCCCTCCCCTACAACTCCCTCCCCTACAACTCCCTCCCCTCCCCCTCTCTCCCACACACATCCCCTCCCCTACACCTCCCGTCCCCTACACTCCCATACACACCCCTCACCCCCACACACACTCCCTACTCCCACACCGCCCCTCCCCACACACCCTCTCCCCCACACACACACCCGCTACCCCACATGCCCCTGCCCCACATCCCCCCTCCCCCACAGCACCTACAACAGCCCCCTCACCCACACCTCCTCCGCACACCCCGCCTCCCCCACACCCCTCTCCCCCCACCCCACACATCCCACTCCCCCACACCTCTCTCCCCCACACCCCTCTCCCCACACGCCCCTTCCCCCACACGCCCCACAACCCCATCCCCTCCCCCATACCCCCCCTCTCCCACACACATCCCTCCCCCCCACTCCTCCCATCCCCTGCACCACCACACACCCCCGCCCCCCATTGGGGAATGGTTTGCATTGGGGGACCAGGCCCCCGTGTGACTGGGACCCAACGGGTCATACATAGTCTGCTTTTCCTTTAATTTCCCTCCAAATTAATTTATTCCACACAAACAAAGATTTAATATCAAAACTAACATTATTAATGTCAGGTAATAGTTAAGAATTATAACTAATTAAAATAATATAATTAAATCAAACGATATAGTGACAAAGATGAATTCAAAAATTAGAAATCAAAATTTTGAAAATATTTAAAATTACATTCAGTTTTAGATAGATCTATGATTTGCAATGTAATTGTGGTGATGCATGGTATGCAGATGTCGTTACCTCTTTTTGGAAGGGCACACGTGTGAAAGAAACACATCTATTTCATTCTTTATTATGATTTGCAGAGGGTGCATGTTATGGGGCAGGTAGTGGGCTATGGTCATGTCCCATGCATCCACAAATGCTACGTTGATGCCGGCAAACATCCTTCTCATCAGTGAATCAAGTTGAAAAGTGAACCAGTCACTGTAGTTAAGAATTACATCTTGTGTCAGGGCCCGTACATTCGCAGTCTTTATAACGACCATCGTATCTGGATTCCTGCTGAGCAGCTGTAGAACCGATCTTCGAATATGCTGCAGCCTTCTGATGTACCATTCTGCTGGGAAAGTGCTGAAATGGGCACATATAGCAATGCTAATAACTGTGTCTTTCCCTCCTTCAATTTCATTCAGTTTATTTGAAATGTAGTACAGATGCTGGCTTGAAATGGTGCCGAATTGGATTGGCGGGCCATGAATAAAATATTTCAGCATGATGTTGTTTTGCATGTCGAAGGCACACAGAGGGCCAGTTATTCCTGTATTTCCAAGGTCAAACCTTCTAATACCTAAACAGAAAAATACCTGAACACTTAAATTGTTAAGTCACAATATTGGCAATGTTAATATTGAAGAAACTGGGATGGGCACTTCAATCCAAACAACATCACAACAAAGGGAGCTGTCAATTTACCTGCCACCCAAGGTAAAGGTTGAACAAAGGGATAGAATTTTCACAGTGGGGATGGTGGGGAGAACAGTATCTGTAATGGGCTAAACAATGTCCACCACTTACTGCATCCTCCTTCGTTCTTGAGCGTTTGAAGTACCAAACTAAAAAGTGATGCAACCATCTTTATGTTCCCCATCTAACACTGCCATTGCACCAGAGGCATCTATATTCCACCTAGACTCCATAGAGGATGTACTTGGTCAGGCTATTGTGAATTATCCACCTTTAAGTGCTTTAAAACCATCAATACCTTCTCTTTGATAAATCATATATTGTCCAAGACATCAACATCTATGTTCCAATTCCTTAGCTTCCACGACCTTTTCCTCAGTAAAAAAACTGATTAGACATTTTCATTTAATACCTACCTCAACTCTTGTGGCACTAAACAAAGATGGCTATGCTAATACCTAAGGGGACCTATTCTCTCTCTAGCCTCCATTTTCCTCTTAATACACCTGTAGAATTTATTGGATTTGCCTTTATCTTGACTGCCAGATCATGTCCTCTTTATGCCTTTCTGATTGATTTCAGTATACTCCTGCGCTTCTTATACTCAGTGAGGGATTTGCTTGATCCCGACTGCCTATAGCCGATATATATCTCCTCAAATGTCCTTGCATCTCCAAACTTGGCTTTGTCCAGGGACCCCGACAGTCCTTTCATCTGAGACGGAGGTTCACATGTACTTCTTCTAACCCCACCTACTACATCTGGTGTTCCCAATGTGTGCTCCAATGTACATCAGTGAAAACAAATGTAGACTTGGTGACTTAACATACTTATACTTGACGAAACGTAGACTTATTTTGCTGAATACTTACGCTTGATCCACTGAGACGACAGGATATCCTGATTGCCAACCATTTCAACACCCCTCCCATTCCCATACTGACCTTTCCGTCCTGGGCCTCCTCCATTGCCAGAGTGAGGCCACTCGCAAATTGGAGGTACAGCACCTCATATTTCACTTGGGTAGCTTACATCCCAGTGGTATGAATGATGATTCGATAATTTTAAGTAACTTATACTTATACTTCACTCCACTCCCCTCTGCTTCCTCAACCTAGTCATTTAACCAGTTCCCCAGTCTCCACATTGCTTCCCTCTTGAGATCACACCTTCCCTAGCCAACAATGGGCCTACCAGGGTACCGCCCTGTCTGAGGGCCTTTGTGGCCAGCCCTGATCGGTCCTGGTCTTTTCTTGGCTCCAGGTCTTCATAACACCTACCCCTCTCAGTCTGAAGAAGGGTCCCCACTCAGTATGTCACTCACCCTTTTTCACCAGAGATGCTGCCTGGCTCACTGAGTTACGCCAGCACTTTGTGTCTATCTAATTCTGCACTTCTACAAGCTGCCCAACTGTTGGCTTCAGCAAGGTCCTCTGCAGTAAGCTGCCTCCTGGCTTCCATTTCTACCTGTCTGGCTGCAAACTACATACTGTATGCCTGTTGACTTGCTAGATGCAAATACCACATATAACGCACACATCTATGGTATTTAAACTGGTGACAGTGAATGAAAGATCAAGTGGCGGTGTGAATCCATGTCAGCTGTTTAGCCTTGGCTAGCCTTGACTTCTTAGCTGTCCAATAAGAGAAAAAGGAGGTTTGTACTGGGGAACCATCTATACCATTGTAAATTAAAAGAAGTTATAGGTTGAGGATCAAGTGGGATGTGAACTGAAGACTTAGGAATGACATGATTAGGAATTTGATGAGGATACACTATCACCAGGTTATTATGGCAGGGCTATCATATGCTGGGGGAATGAAGCAGCTGGGCGTGTTTACTCTGGAATTTAGAAGGATAAGAGGTTATCTTATTGAAACATGTAAGATTATTAAGGGTTTGGGCACGCGAGAGGCAGGAGACATGTTCCAGATGTTGGGGGAGTCCTCAACCAAGGGCCACAGTTTAAGAATAAGGGGTAAAGCATTTAGAACGGAGATGAGGAAACACTTGTGAGTCTGTGGGATTCTCTTCCTCAGAGGGCAGTGGAGGCCGGTTCTCTGGATGCTTTCAAGAGAGAGCTTGATAGGGCTCTTAAAGATAGTGGAGTCAGGGGATATGGGGAGAAGGTAGGAACGGGTACTGATTGTGGATGATCAGCCATGATCACATTGAATGGAGGTACTGACTCGAAGGGACGAATGGCCTACTCCTGCACCTATTGTCTATTGTCTATCTGACCTTGACTATGTTCCTGAGGTCATATAACGTTCTACACCATAGCGTCAGGGTCCTTGGCATTTCACTTCTCTAAATCACTTCTACACCCATATCCGCCCTGTTCCACACTATTTCAGTAAGATGATTGTCTACAATTACTTTGGTTCATTTAACTGATCCACTTGCACTCTTTTAGTACCACATTTAAGACTGGCTACTCACACAATTGCTGAAAGTTCTCATTTCGTTTCTCATTTAACTCTTTTCCTTATTTCAGTTTTGTATTTGGATATAAAAAGGATAGGCAAATAAGCCAGACAAATCTGTATAGAGTGATAAATCACACTAACCTGGAACAAATGCAGTCAAGTATTCAAACCACTGACGCATAGTGGAATCTCCAAACAGATGAACTTTTTTTTCTTCGAAGGCACTCGGTAACTTTTGCAGGAGTGTTGAAGCGACGAATATTGCAGGTCAGTGGCATCCACTGGTCCTTATAATAAAAGCCAGATGGTGTAGACATTGGTTTTCCCCGGACGCATTCGTCAAGAACTGTGGCTGAATATAAAGGGAGACATAGAAACATGGAAACATAGAAAATAGATGCAGGAGAAGGTCATTCGGCCCTTCGAGCCAGCACCGCCATTCATTGCGATCATGGCTGTCCGTCCCCTATCAATAACCCGTGCCTGCCTTCTCCCCATATCCCTTGACTCCACAAGCCCCTAGAGCTCTATCTAACTCTCTCTTAAATCCATCCAGTGATTTGGCCTCCACTGCCCTCTGTGGCAGGGAATTCCATAAATTCACAACTCTCTGGGAGAAAATGTTTTTTCTCACCTGAGTCTTAAATGACCTCCCCTTTATTCTAAGACTGTGGCCCCTGGTTCTGGACTCGCCCAATATTGGGGAAATTTTTCCTGCATCTAGCTTGACCAGTCCTTTTATAATTTTATATGCTTCTATAAGTTCCCCCTCATCCTTCTAAACTCCAGTGAATACAAGCCTAGTCTTTTCAATCTTTCCTCATATGACAATCCCGCCATCCCATGGATCAATCTCGTGAACCTACGCTGCACTGCCTTCCTCAAATTAGGAGACCAAAACTGTACACAATACTCCAGATGTGGTCTCACCAGAACCCTATACAACTGCAGAAGAACCTTTTTACTCCTATACTGAAATCCTCTTATTATGAAGGTCAACATTCCATTAGCTTTCTTCACTGCCTGCTGTATCTGTAAGCCAACTTTCAGTGACCGGTGTACAAGGACACCCAGGTCTCGCTGCACATCCCCCTTACCCTTTACTAACCCCATTGCGATAATAATCTGCCCTCTTGTTTTTGCCGCCAAAGTGGATAACCTCACATTTATCTATATTATGCTGGATCTGCCACGCATCTGCCCACTCACTCCACCTGTCCAGGTCACACTGCAACCTCCTAACGTCCTCTTCACAGTTCACACTGCCACCCAGCTTTGTGTCATCCGTAAACTTGCTAGTGTTGCTCCTAATTCCTTCTTCCAAATCATTAATATATATGGTAAACAGTTGCGGCCCCAACACTGAGCCTTGCGGCACTCCACTCATCACTGCCTGCCATTCTGAAAAGGACCAGTTCACTCCTACTCTTTGCTTCCGGTCTGCCAACCAATGTTCTATCCATGTCAACACCCTACCCCCAATACCATGTGCTCTAATTTTAGTCACCAGTCTCCCGTGCGGGACCTTATCAAAGGTTTTCTGGAAGTCTAGATACGCTACATCCACTGGCACCCCTTCATTCATTTTACTTGTCACATCCTCAAAAAATTCCAGAAGATTAGTCAAGCATGATTTCCCTTTCATAAATCCATGTTGACTTGGACTTATCCTTTTACTGCTATCCAAATGTCCCACTATTACCTCTTTAATAATTGACTCCAGCATCTTTCCCACCACCGAAGTCAGGCTAACTGGTCTGTAATTCCCTGTTTTCTCTCTCGCTCCTTTCTTGAAAAGTGGGATAACATTATCTATCCTCCAATCTACAGGAACTGATCCTGAATATATTGAACATTGGAAAATTATCACTAATGCGTCCACTATTTCTAGAGCCACCTCCTTGAGGACCCTGGGATGCAGACCATCAGGCCCAGGGGATTCATCCTCCTTCAGTACCATTAGCCTACTCAATACTATTTCTCGCCTAATGAAAATGTATTTCAGTTCCTCTACCCCCTTAGATCCTCTGTCCTCCAGTACATCTGGGAAAATTGTTTGTGTCTCCCTTAGTGGACAGATCCGAAGTACCTATTCAACTATTTTGCCATTTCCTTGTTCCCCTATATGGTTAATAATTTCACCCGTGTCTGCCTTCAAGGGACCCACATTTGACTTTGCTACACTTTTTCCCCTTAACATATCTAAAGGGAAACATTTTGACTTTGGCTATCAATACATTTTTGAGTGGTTAGGTATAATTTCCATGGACAGAATGTACAAAGTAAACAAATCTGAGCAGTACGTGAACAATGTTGTGTCAATTAGGTTGGCAGCAGGGCAGCTGGGTGGATGGTTCCTTTGTTAAGATCCATTAGCCAGAAATGAATTTCTGAAAGCTGGGAGGATGGCTAATGTTGCACCATTATTTGGGAAAGGCTCTGGGACAAATCAGGAAACTACAGGCCAGCGAGCCAGCTGCCAGTGGTGGGAGAGTTGTTGGAAGGGATTCTAGGGGACAGAATTGGCGAGAATAGTCAGCAAGGCTTTTGTTGCGGAAAATTGTGTCTCGTGAATCTGTCAGGTTATTTTCGATGTCAACAAACGACTGATGAGGTAAGGGCAGTGAATATTCTCTTTATGGACTTTAGCATAGCCTTTAACAAGATCACACATTGGTAAGCTTGTTTGCAAGATCAGATTACATAGATTCCAAGGTAGGCTAGACATTGGATTCAAAATTGGTTTGGAGGACAAAGGGTATTTGTGGAGGTTGTTTTTCTGATTGAAGGCCTGTGACCAGTTGTGTATGGCCGGGGTCAGTGTGGGTCCACTGCTGTTTGTTGACATTGTTAGTAAATTTATACCCAAATTGCTGATATGGTGGACAGTGAGTAATGCTTACACAACAGGGCTCATTTTCTCCATATTCTACTGAATCACAGAGCTATAGAGCATGGAAACAGATTCTTCGGACTACTTTGCCGTGTTGACCATTCTGGGATTCTGAGCTAGTCCCATTTGCCCACATTTAGACTATAACTGTCAAAACCGTTCCTATCAATTTCTATCTTATTAAGTAGCAAGTGTATCTTCTTCTGTAGCCTTATCTGGCAGCTCATTCCAGAGTGAAAATGATGCCCGAGATCCTTCTTACCCTAGGCTCTCTCAAACCTCACAGTAATATTGAAGTACATAACAGAATATATCAGTTGGGGAGGTGAGCTAAGGACTAGCCAATGGGATTTAACTGCTCTTATAAGTGTGATACATTGCATTTTGGTATGTCAACCAGGGCAGGACTTGCACAGTAAATAGTAGAACCTTGTAAAATGGTGCTGATGGAGTTACTTTAATAAACTATATCAAATTATGAGAGGCAGCAATAAAGTGAACACCCAGTATTTATCCCAACTTAAAAGATTCTAAAGTTAGAGAGTCTGGTTCAGCAGTTTAGACACTCACTCCCGTAATAAATTCCAGCGCATAGTTAACAAAGCATCCAAAATCATCAGCACTCCCCTTCCATCAATAGAATCACTCCATCACAAACGCTCCGTGTCAAGGGTGAAGAAAATCATCTCTGATCCCTCCCACCCAGCTCACCACATCTTCCACCTGCTGCCATCAGGAAGGCGCTACAGCTCACTGCCCGCCAAAACATCTCGATTTAAAAACAGTTCTTACCCACACGCAATCCGAATTCTGAACACACTATGACAACAGCACATATCCTCAGTACATACCCATGCATGTACTGTATATTGTATGATGTTGTGTTTTATGTTATGTTTGACGGGAATCAGCCTACCTTGTAACATCCTGTACTGAACCTGAATTCCACCAGCTTGAATGTGTGGTCATTAAATAATCTAATCTAATCTAAGATGCATATTTTTCACTCTGGAATGAACTGCCAGAGGAGGTCACAGAATTGCTACTTTAAAATTTCATATCACCAAAGTGTTTAGTAGCAGGTTAACCAATAGTACTTCAAGCCCATACCTTTTCTGTTCAAAAAGTTAACACCTTCATTTATTGGTACAGTTACTGTTGAGATCTGGCTCGGTGAACTCAATGGAAGAGCTGCACTGACTAGATGTATGTTGGGTGATGATGCCAGAGAGTAATGGTGGATGGTTGTTTGTCAGGTTGGAGGCCAGTGACGAGTGGGGTGCCACAGGGATCTGTGTTGGGTCCACTGTTGTTTGTCATGTACATCAATGATCTGGACGATGGTGTGGTAAATTGGATTAGTAAGTATGCAGATGATACTAAGATAGGTGGGGTTGCGGGTAATGAAGAAGAGTTTCAAAGTCTACAGAGAGATTTATGCCAGTTGGAAGAGTGGGCTGAAAGATGGCAGATGGAGTTTAATGCTGATAAGTGTGAGGTGCTACATCTTGGCAGGACAAATCAAAATAGGACGTACATGGTAAATGGTAGGGAATTGAAGAATGTAGGTGAACAGAGGGATCTGGGAATAACTGTGCACAGTTCCATGAAAGTGGAATCTCATGTAGATAGGGTGGTAAAGAAAGCTTTTGGTGTGCTGGCCTTTATAAATCAGAGCATTGAGTATAGAAGTTGGGATGTAATGTTAAAATTGTACAAGGCATTGGTGAGGCCAATTCTGGAGTATGGTGTACAATTTTGGTCGCCTAATTATAGGAAGGATGTCAACAAAATAGAGAGAGTACAGAGGAGATTTACTAGAATGTTGCCTGGGTTTCAGCAACTAAGTTACAGAGAAAGGTTGAACAAGTTAGGGCTTTATTCTTTGGAGCGCAGAAGGTTAAGGGGGGACTTGATAGAGGTTTTTAAAATGATGAGAGGGATAGACAGAGTTGACGTGGAAAAGCTTTTCCCACTGAGAGTAGGGAAGATTCAAACAAGGGGACATGACTTGAGAATTAAGGGACTGAAGTTTAGGGGTAACATGAGGGGGAACTTCTTTACGCAGAGAGTGGTAGCTGTGTGGAATGAGCTTCCAGTGAAGGTGGTGGAGGCAGGTTCGTTTTTATCATTTAAAAATAAATTGGATAGTTATATGGATGGGAAAGGAATGGAGGGTTATGGTCTGAGCGCAGGTATATGGGACTAGGGGAGACTATGTGTTCGGCACGGACTAGAGGGGTCGAGATGGCCTGTTTCCGTGCTGTAATTGTTATATTATATTATATTTGTTATATATCTGCCTCCACTACTGATGGTCCACACCAGGAAAGAGGTTTCAGTCCCAGAAAATGCAGTTTTATCTTAGATTATATTTTCAACCATGTATTAAAATTATAAAAATACAATTGGCAACCATATCTCCTATAAGAATAAATGGATTGTATTGGTTGAGAGGTGACAGGTGCATAATATTGAATCAATACTAGCCCTAGAAAATAATACATTTTGCTGATTAAATTATAACTTAAATGTTCTTCAAATTCAAGAAAGAACTACATGTGCTGTAAAGTTATATTTTGTTTGTAAGGTCTGCATATTTATAGCGAGGAACTGCTTCACTATTCTATTATTATTTCCTCCAATACACTAGACTATATTTTTTTAGACATGATTGAAAATGATCTTACTTGGTTGAGGTGACGGCTCTACGATTATATAACCCATGGCACAGGGTAATATGGGCATGTTGAGGTTGACTTTACTGCAAATGTTAATACCATTCATTAAGTCACTGTGTCAATAGAAAATGCATAAAAAGGACAGTCCAAGAAAGTCATCAAATAATCTACTTATCCAACCTAGCACATCGCAATTAACGTAGCTTCCACAATTTTAGCTTCAAATGTCATCTTCTGAATAGTATGGAACCTGTAATTTAACAAATCCATCTAAATCCAAATTGATCTACGTTAAATTACATTATTCTACTGGTAACAATTGATTTTCTTAAAATATCAGACATTGTAACTAACAACTAAAACATCAGGTTAGAGGATAATAGTAAGATTAAACGAGAACTTACCAGTTTGAAGTTTGATTTTTATTTTATGAGGAGTTACGATGAGGGATTACGTGAAGAAGCCCTTGGCATGCACGTCAATCTTCAAAGCAGCGGTGTGAAATCACAGATAACAGTAGTTGAAGTGACACAGTAAGATTAGAGAAACCTAGAATTACCAGCTGACCTTTATGATACGAGGGTTCGGAGTGGAGGGCACGTAATCGCTCATCGTAACTCCTCATAAAATGAAGATCAAACTTCAAACTGGTAAGTTCTCGTTTAATCTTACTATTTTACTTCGGAGTCACGTTAGTGATTCCGTGAAGATTTCAAACCTCTGTAACTTCATGCCGTGGAAAAGTCCACACAAACACAACAGCATCAGTTGATCACAGACAAGGGAAACATCGATAACGCATACAGACATGACATGGATTTAAAACATGCTGATGCTATTTAATGAACAAATAATAATAATAGTAACCCCTCTCATCTGGGAGGAACTATAAAATAGATCCTAAAATAGAGTTGGCAAATACCCCCGGTCTGGCTATGGGTTATTATAAAATGTTTGGAAAGCTCGTTCGTTAGACCATCCTGCAGTCACTAGGATGTGGTCCAGCGGAACGTACATAACCCTTGTTGCTGATGTTGTAGCAGCCCTGGTGGAGTGAGATTAGAAAATATTAGTATATATTCCTGCATAAGCCAAAACCCCGTTTTAGCCACCTGGAGATTGTCGGAACTGATACCTTCTAATTAGGTTTTTTGTAACTAACAAACGTTGCTAGTATCAGAGCCTCTAAGGCTCTAGGTGACCTTGACGTATTGTTGTAAATGTGTGACCACACATTACCGAAGGTCCATGGGGTATGCCGTGAGAACTAGTTTGCGACCTGATGCCCCTGGGTTGCTCTACTTAACTAAATCATAAACGTAAAATATTATATTATTTGCAGGTGTAACCATCCTGTCCAGTCGCAATTTATGTAGTCACTGGACCCGTTGCGCTCAGACCAGCGCCCTGAGGATAACTAACTCAAGAGAGCCGGGCCAAAGATAAGGATGTAGCTGGAGCAACCCTGGTGAAGTAGTGTTAACACAATGCCAATATCCCATACTTCTGTGTGCTTGGGCCTGGGAGAACTTGTGTTAAAGATATCCTTTATAAACAGGATATCAAAGGGAGAGACACAACAGAGTGGGTCCCGCTCGCTGCAGCAAATATGATGAGAAGGCACGTTGGGCTACGTTAATGGCTTTATAACAATTTATTGTCAAAGACCGATTTGAAATGAACTCCAAGACGTCAGTAATCCGTGCCATATTATATGTAACATAGTATTTAAACAAAACGCTTCCCATCTCCTGAAGAGGAAATGTACTGATGTTTTGGTGCTAGCCCTGCACTCTGCAGTGAGCACACACATTGATCGGTCTGACAATCCGAGCCGCAGGAGCAGTCTTCTCAGAGTCTGCAAGTCAATGAATTGATTTTATCATGCAGGGGCTGGTTTCCCGAGTCACAGGCTGAACCAGCAAAGTTTTATGTTTAGAATAACCATATAAGGTTATATTATATTCCCAACATAAGCGGGAACCATGGTTGCATAGGCCAGTCAGACAGTACGAAAACTCTGAAGCGGGATCTTGCTGAATTTATTGCAATACCCGACTGGAGGCAAAATGGAGAAAAGGCATAAAAGAACATTCCTCCCCCGTGTAGCGAGAATGTATCTCTCACTACTGTGAACCACATATTTTTGCAACCAGTGAATGAGCCTGGATACAAACATATCGATATTCGGTGTTTCATTGAGCCATAATGCCATAAAATACATCGATTCTGTGTTGTCATTGATTTTACGTGATGATACACCAACACCAAATGAGGTTAGGTATATATGACTGGATTGCACCCATGTGACTAACATATGCTACCACCACAGTGTATCAACTTGGAATTGAGCATGCCAATTATGCATATTCGCACAATAACCCTTTAACCCATAGAATGCACAGAGTGTCTTTAGGTAGCTTCAGCTGGTAATAGCATAGGTCTGTTAACAATGACCTACATGGCACCTGAGAGGTTACTACTTTGCACGTTGTAAGTTCTGTTAATGCAAGGCTCAATTTGCACAACTGAAACACTGCTGCTATATTGCCAATTACACTTGATGAATAGAAGGCTGCTTCATAACAACAAGGTTGTTACAGGCTTCTATTGTTTCCACTCTCTTCCCCAGGGCGGAGTCACAGACAAATTAATAATTAAAGGTAAATCCCATAATCAATAACGCTAGTTGGTAGCAACTTAAATTTAACTGGATGGATGAGGAACCGCAATTTCTCAATTATAGTTTGGGGCTGAAACTGTTGATTTTAGCAAAATACAGCGTTTAGAATATCATCCAGATAAGCCAGAACAAGTGTTTTTGAGCTTTTGGCAGTCCAAGCACCGGTTTAGTAATTTAGTAAATAACCTGGGAGCTGAATTGAACACATTTTGCAACCCTTTAACTGTTATAATTGTCCCATCCAGATAAATTTCAAATGTCTCCGGTGATCCCTGAGAATGGAAATCAGTTGTTTAACAGTAAGGAAGTTCTATATTCTGAATAGTCTATGTTGCACATGCGAGTTAAATAAAGGATGAACCGACATCCTCCATCGTTCACAATAAACAGGCCACGACTGCCATAATTCCCAGCCTGCCTCGAACGACAACTCTGACCAGATTCCCGAGCCTGTCTCGAAAGGCAATCCTGGACTTAATACTGAGCTTGCCTCGAAAGACAACTCTGGCCCCAATTCCAAGCCATGCTTGGAACCATTGTATACTGTGCAAAATAAGCCAATCACATGTTATCATTTAGTTTATAAACGGATCTGAATCTCATGTTATCATTGTCATTTGTACAAAAAACAAGTGTAAATATTACCAACTTGTAAATGGTCCACACACCCCATGTTTCTGAAGAACCAGACCCACCTACCTCCATGGTTACCGGTGGTCTTATGGTAAGCCCAAAGGCCCCTCATGTGGGTTCTATTCCCGTCCTTGATTGGAGAGTAGGACTGGTAGGGTGTGTGGATTCCATATTTCCTGAGACCGGCTTGGACCTTGGCCTGAAAGACCTCTGCCCAGCTTTCAAGCTGCCACCAGCTTCAGTGATCTGCTTACTGCCGATGACGCGTGGGGTGTGTTGTCGCCGAAAACGATGAAGCTTTGTTCGTCGTTGGTACCTTGATTTGGCCGACAGCTTTTGCTTTCTCATCCAGGTATCCCTGTTGGATAAATCTTACCCGAAGAGAAGATTCGGTGGCTGGTTTCATTTCCTGGATTTCATGC
Source organism: Amblyraja radiata (assembly GCF_010909765.2). Classification (NCBI taxonomy): domain Eukaryota; kingdom Metazoa; phylum Chordata; class Chondrichthyes; order Rajiformes; family Rajidae; genus Amblyraja; species Amblyraja radiata. Next base: position 46,442,526 of record NC_045974.1, on the reverse strand, counting down.
CTCCAATTTCACCCCTGATAGCGCTGTTCACAGCCGGCACTTATAGCATGAGGGGAACTCTGCCCTCTTCCGGGTTTTCTGCCAACGGCTGGAACCAACTCTTCCGGCAGTAACCCCTTCATTTGCGAGTATTTCCTTGGAGCCATACGCATGTGCTCCAGTGTTTTCCACGGACATACTTTCGAATTTGAAGTCAGTTACACACTGACCACTCGCACTCCCCTCCACAGAGAGGGAGATTCGTAGGCAGCACTGAAAACAGGTGCTGCCGCAGACCCCTGAGGATACCTGCACTGACTTGGACCCTCCTACGGACCTATATCAGGAGTTTTGCTCTGAGTCAGACAGGAACTGACCCCGAATGCTCCCCTCCTCAGAGAGGGAGACATTGTGCAGCCCTGAAACAGGTGCCGCTGCCGTGGGCCCCCGAGGAGACCCGCACTGATAACTCCCTCCTTTGGAGTATCATTGTGGAGCAACCTCTCCATCAGGTGCTCCATGTGGGTTTAGACGTCCGTAGTCGCCACCCATTGAAGGAGGGGAACCCTCCTGGCCCGACTCGTCCGAATCCAAAGGCCTGACCGACTTACTCCTGGTTTTACCCCCTTTCTGGGGCACCATAGCGGTCTGGGAGCCGCTGACCCCATTGTCAGCGACTTCGGTAGCGAACCCGACGGCTGCCGGCTACCCGCGCTTCAGCGGTCCGGACCGGGATATCCCCACAGTCCATAACCGGTTTCCCCGCGGCCCGTCCGGACTTTGCCCCGAAATCGAATCCAGCAGGCAAACTCTGTAACAGAGCTTCCAGCAAGACAAAACACAGAACCTGGAAATAAGTTTTAAAACTTACCTGCAGATTTAAACTTGCCGCTAGAAGGAGCAGCGCGTCTGCCAGTCAGTCGCTGCACCATGCGCTAGATGTAACGACGCGCAAGCAAAACTCATTTTCTAGAACAAGGTCCGAAGCCTGGCAGGTCACAACTTTTCATGCACCAGGTGACAAAATTTCGCATATCCAGTCATTGTTCCAGTAACTCATTTACATGTTTATGGTCTGCTAGGAAAATAGTCTCTTTCTATTCCATCCTCCAGTGCCTTCATAATTTAATCCACCTCAAATAAATCACCCCTCAGTCTCCTGTTCCATGGAAACATCTGAATTTGATTAGTTTTTTGAAGAAGCAACTATGAAGGTTAATGAGGCCAGGGTTGTAGATGTAGACTGTATAGACTTTATCAAGGACTTTGTACACAATACAATACACAATACAATTTATTTGTCACTTGAACCTCATAGAGGCTCAAGTGAAATGTTGTTTCTGCAGTCATACATACAAGACAAAAAGACCCAAGACACAACACAATTTACACAGACATCCATCACAGCGCATCTCCTCCTCGCTGTGATGGAAGGCAAAAAAAACTTATCTCTCCCCTGCACTCCCCTCTCCCCCCCCGATGTCAGAGTCAAAGTCAAAGCCCCCGGCGGGCGATGGCAATTGTCCCGCGGCCATTAACGCCACGCCGGGTGATGCAAGGCCGCGCTCTGGGTCTTGTTGTTGGAGCCCCCGGCGGGCGCTGGCAAAGTCCCGCAGCCGTTGAAGCTACACCGGGCGATGATGTAAGGCCCCGCTCCAGGTCATCCTCGACCCCGCTACTCGGGCGGGAGAAGTTGCCGTTGCGGAAGCCCCGAAAAGCGGTCTCCCAGCAGGGACCCGCGGCCTCCTGATATCACCGTCCACCAGACTTGCGGTAAGCCTCCGAATCTCCGGGGGTCGGGTCGCAGCAGCGCGCCACCACCGCTCCACCCGCTCCGAACTCAGTCAGCTCTACGATGGTGAGTAGCTCCGCAGCTCCGTGACTGGAGCCCCAGGACGTTCCTGCTGGAGGCCGCTCCACATTGCAGCCCCAACGACAACGGAGACCCGACAGGGAAAAGGTCGGTTTCTCCCTGCAGGGGAAAGATTTTAAAAGTCCCCCCCCCCCACACACACACACACACACACACACACACACACACACACACATACCCCATCAAAAAAATAAAAATTACATTAAAACGGGACAAAAAATAACAAAAAGACAGACGGACTGCAGAGGCCGCAGCGACGTGAGTCGCGCTGCACACCGGAAATGTAACAGGTTAACCAATGGTCGTCTGCTCTGGAAGAGTAGACCGCTCGAGATCTAGGGAGAGATAGCTAACTGGAAACAAAATGGGCTTCATGGTAGGAAGTAGATGGTGGTAGAAGGTTGCTTTTTGGACTGGTGGTCTGTGAATAGTGGTGTGCCTCAGGGGTCAGTATGGGGTCCATCGCTGTTTGTCATCTGCTTGAGATTTGGATGAGAATGTACAAGGCATGATAAGCGAGTTTGCAAATGATACTAAAATAGGTAGTTTCATAATCAATGAAGATGATTATCAAGAACTATGGCAGGGTCTTGATCAGCTGAGCAAATGTGCCCAGGGCTTGCTAATGGAGTTTAATGTAGTTAAGTATGAGCAGCTGTATGTCTCTATTGTAGCCACATGGCTAGCAACTAAACTTCTACAAAGCAAGTTATTGTGAGACAATTGTTGTAAATAATCATTTCAGAACAGAGGGTAGTCACAAGCGATGGTAGATGCCGGAATTTGGAACAAAAAAATAAACTGCTGGAAGAACTCAGCAGGTCAAGCAGCATTTGTGGAGCCAAAGCGATAGTCGTGTCAGATTCAAATTGATGCAGGGTCTCAAACGTGAAACATAGACTGGACATTATGTTCCATTTGATTACTTCACTCATGCTCAGCTCATGATCTATAAAGTTTACCGAGAAGACCAAAATAATTAACAACAATTTAACTGGAAGAATATTGACACAGAATAGAGAATCAGGAACTGTTGCAAAAGGCCATCGATGGCGATTAAACTATGTGGGACAGACTGTAATCAGATCTTCATGATAGAAGGAAAAGCAGAAGCAAGTAACAGTCTATCTTCTCATCATTCTCACAGGGTTTCCAGGCTCAGAGGCAAAATGAAGTGAAAACACAACAGTGACCATTTAGTTGTATTAAGGGAAGAAAATCCGATAAACAAAGGCATCAAACTTAGGAAAAGGGGCTTTAGCACTATGGCAATAAGGAATAACCAGATGTACAGGTTAAAACGATGAAATAGCAATGTAGAAAGACTTAGTTATGGTACCCATGTGAGAATATTGTCAGGAGCAATCAAGTCCAAGCTCCAATTTCCAATTGCCTCATTTGGGATTTGAGGACCCCCAGCCTTCTAGAAGATTGATGTGAAAACATCAAATAAACATTGTACACCAGGAGTGATATTACTCGAGGACAGCTAACACAGAAGGCGAACCCTGACATCTTAACTCAGAGAAGATTACAACCCATTGAAATAATCCCAACCAGTTCATCTTACATCTGGAATCCAAGTCCAAGTGCTGTTTCAATTATTGGGCAGCAAGATAGGAAAAGCCATATCAGTAAATTAGGTGATTAAGAGTTACAAAGCTCTTGTTGAATCGTTTAGTTAAATGCTTGCAAATTTAGAAACATAAAACATAGAAAACATAGAAAACATAGAAAATAGGTGCAGGAGTAGGCCATTCGGTCCTTCGAGGCAGCACCACCATTCAATACGATCATGGCTGAACATCTAAAATCAGTAGGTACACAAAAATGCTGGAGAAACTCAGCGGGTGCAGCAGCATCTATGGAGCGAAGGAAATAGGTAACATTTCGGGACGAAACCCTTCTTCAAAAGAAGGAGGGTTTCGTCCCGAAATGTTACCTATTTCCTTCGCTCCATAGATGCTGCTGCACCCGCTGAGTTTCTCCAGCATTTTTGTGTACCTTCGATTTTCCAGTATCTGCAGTTCCTTCTCGAACACATCTAAAATCAGTACCCCTGTGCTGCTTTCCCCCCATATCCCTTGATTCCTTTAGCCCTAAGAGCTAGATCGAACTGTCTTTATAACAGTTTAACTCATTTAAAACTGATATGAATATTAATAAAGATTGAGTTGTGTCAGTGCCTTCTTTGTCACCACATCAATTGAGCCCCCACCTTGCAGAGGTTTCAGTCAGTCAGCATCCTTGGATGGACATGTCAAGTGATCATCTCATCATTACAACGCAGATGTCTTAACAACAAAAAGGAGTTGCCGAGAACTTGTTAGTTAGGGTAAGCTGGATGAGTTAGCGTAAACTCTGCAAGTCAGCCTCAAGCAGTGCTCAGTATACTGCTTTGACAGAGGGATCAGACAACAAAGTTAATAAAGTAAGGCTGTGATTAACAATCAAAAGGGTTTGTCAGTATAAACTTATCCCTGCAAAGACTAGATTTGCTGCGTTCCAACTGGATGTCTGTTGGTGATAAGGTGCTACATTGTGGTGAGAAAGACGATAAAAAGTTTTGGAGCAACAATGTGGCCTTGTTCGGACATCGCTCTCCATGGAGATTACTTCTGTTTGTGAACACATCGGATAGATCCATGGCTTGTGTGCCACTGTGGGGCAAATGCAGGCTACCTATTTTACTTTGGAGTCACGTGAGTGACTACGTGAAGACCCCGCCAGCACGCATGCAAAATATATCATCTCACGCATTGCACCAGCGACGGGCGGGCGGGGTAAGAGCTCTCCCGCGGGAAATTTGAAAAAAACGGACCTACAGGTAAGACATTTTATTCGAAGGTCGTATCTCTTCCCCTTGTTGTGCTTTGTGTTGTAGCACTGTGGACAAGGGGAAGAAAAATGGGTCGCGTCTCGTATGGCTGCGAGGGACTGTGAAAGTTCCGACAGCTGGGGGCAACCAACTCTGCGGTCCACAGTCAGACGTAAACTCTGCCCAGCTGAGCCCAGCTGTACAGCCCGATTCAGCGCAGCGGGCTGGAGGTAAAGCCCAGCAGGAGTCGGTCCGGCCGATATACTCAGATGAGTCCGGTCGGGAGGACGCGCTGCCCGAGTGCAGCAGAGGTGCCGCCTCTCCGGCACAAGCGGTTGATGGAGCAAATGCTCCAATGTGACTTGCTCCGGGAGATGGGGCAAGCTCACCATGGTAGTCTTCGCACTCCCGTAACAGCACCTTATCCAGTGCCGTCCAATGCATCTCCCTCGACGGAGGGGAGCATTGCGGGCCAGGGCTGGGCTGGTCCTGAAGAAGGGGACGTGTCTGAAGAAAACGGCAGTGTGCTGGGGGTGCAGGATCCTAAGGAGCTACTGGGAGTGGTCACGAAATTTGCGGACCACCGCAATCAGGAGCACCATTGCAGACCAAGCTGGCGGCCAGCATCGACTACCTGTCCTTCCATCCTCTGCAGGAACAAGTAGTTAACGAAACTACGGAGAAGTATATGCCTCCTGTGAACTTTACTTCGTTAAAAGTGCCTGCAGTAAACAATGTGATCTGGGGGTACAGTGGGACTGGCATAAGAACCCAGGAGGTCAAACTACAGAAGTTTCTAAAACTTCTGACGGTGGGCATCACATTGTTTGCTCGTTCAGTCGATGGTACAGAGAAGACGGACACTCAACAGGACACACTGGCATTGCTCCGCAATACCCAGTATGAAATCAATTGCTTACGAAAGAGCACAATAAAACCTCCACTAAATGCCAAATTTGCAGGGAAGTGCCTATGGACCATATCCTGGCAACAGCAGGATAGTCTAGAGAGAAGAACTTCCAACTCTTTTATAATAAGCCAATAACCAAACCTGCAGAATCAATTTTGAATTATGTAATATATTTAACCCAAGGGAGCATTAATTTTGTTAATATTAATAGTTATTGTTTGAATTTGATTAATGTCTGAATACGATAACATACTTCCTCCCTTGGATGAATCTTGCATTGATCAAGGCCATATTAACAGGGACAGCAGGTAAGTTGTGGTCCGTTAGCGGCTCCCAAGCCAGCGGGTGGAGGTTCAGGGAAACCACGCTGCTGCGTTTCACAGAGAGCCTGGCTGGGAGCCCGCGGGCCGACAGACCAGGGACCGGAATGATGGAACGGAGAGAGGCAAACCTGAGCTCGAGTGACCACCGATGGATAGATTCTTCAGCGTTTCAAGGGGACCCACGCGTTTACTCCGCATCCTGGCTCCGTTCATGCGGCGATGACCATAAGGCCGGGCCCATACACCTACTGGGAGTTGAGTGAGGACCGATCACTGAAGGAAGTTTTGTCCTCGGATGAAGAAATCGACTACAGAGGCTGGGATGTTCAGGAGAGTTTGGCGTTCGTAGGCTAAGACAGACTGTGGATATTGCAGATGTCCAGACGAGCGGCGATGGGCAGCCAGACACAAAGGAGAGGTGGAGAGGAAATGAGAGCTGAGGAAGGGAGGGGGAGGGGAGGAGAGGGGGTGAGTGGAGGGGATAGAAGGGAGGAGAAGAGAGGGGAGAGGAGAGGAGAGTAGAGGAGAAGAGAGGAGAGGGGTTGAGCTGATAGGAAGAGGGCGGAGGGGAAGATAGGAGAGGAGAGGAGGGGAGAAGAGGGGATTGGAAGGGAGTAGGGGAGAGGGGAGGAGGTGGGAGGGAAGGAGAGGAGACAATCTCAACACCATATTACAATTATCCTTGATGCTGGATTTGAGGGTAGGGGAGAAAAAGAGCGAGGGAAGGGTGGAGATAGGAGGCGAGGGGAGAGGAGAGGTGGGTCGAGAAGATAAGAGGTGAGGGAAGGAGAGGGTTGGAAGGGTTATGAAAGGATGGGAGAGGTGAGGTGAGAGGTGAGGAGGGGAGAGGTGGGGGGAGTAGGGGAGAGAAAAGAGAAGAGCGGAGCGGAAACTTAGGGCGAGTGGAGAGGAGAGGGGGCGTGAAGAGAAAGAGGGAGGGGAGGAGTGAGAAGGGAAGGAGGAGAGAAGAAGAAACGGGAGGACAAAAGACAACAGACAAAAGGTGCGGGAGTAGGCCATTCAGCCCTTCGAGCCAGCACCGCCATTCCAGCTGATCATGGCTGATCATCCACAATCAGTACCCCATTCCTCCCTTCTCCTCAGATCGCTGGTCTATCCTTAAGAGCCCTATATAACTCTCTCTTGAAAGCATCCAGAATAGAGGAGAGAGGAGAGGAAGGGGGAGAGGGAGAAGGAAGGGGAGGATATATGAAGGGAGGGGGATAGGAGAAGGGAGCAGTGTAGAGTGGAGAGGAGAGGAGAGGAATGGAAAGGAGAGGAGAGGGGAGTAAAGCAGGGGAGATGAAGGGAGTAAATGAGTGGAGGCAGGAAGAGGAGACGAGAGGGGGTGAGGGGAGGAGGTGAGCGAGGAGAGGAGAGAAAGGAGGCGAGGAGAGAAGAGGAGAAGGGAGGGGAGAGCGGGGAGGAGAGAGATGGGGGAGGGAGGGGAGCCAAGAGTTGGAGAGGAGAGGAGAGAGGGAGATGGGAAGACAACAGATGACAGAAGACAACAGACCATGGGTGCAGGAGTGGGCCGTTCAGCCCTTCGAGCCAGCACTGCCATTCATAGAAACATAGAAACATAGAAAGTAGGTGCGAGAGTAGACCACCAGGTCCGTCGAGCCCGCACCGCCATTCGCTCATGGCTGAACACTAAACAGACACACTTACCCACAAACAGTAGACACAAGACACAGAACACAAGACACTACCCTCCCCTTCATACCGCTATCACCCCTCTCCACCCCAAGAACCGCGTGATCTCCTGGGGGAGGCAAAAAACCGGATAAAAACCCAGGTCCAATTCGGGAAAAAAAATCCGGGAAATTCCTCTCCGACCCCAATCCAGGCAATCGACACTTGTCCAGGAGATCACTCAGGTCTTACTATACTAACCATACCTAGGTCCATATCCCTGCCCTCTCCCCGTAGCCCCTTATCCCCTCGGCAGCTAAAAAACCATCTATTCTAGACTTAAATATATTTAACGTTTCTGCTTCCACTGCTCCCTGGGGCAGTGAATTCCATAAATTAACCACCCTCTTGGTGAAGAAGTTCTTCCTCATCTCAGTTTTAAAAGAGCCCCCCCTTATTCTGCAACTATGTCCCCTACGTTCTAGTTTCCCCGATCATTGGGAACATCCTCGGTGCATCCACCCGATCAAGGCCCCTCACGATCTTATATGTTTCAATGAGATCGCCTCTCATTCTCCTAAACTCCAAAGAGTAGAGCTCCAGCTTACTTAACCTTTCCTCATATGTCAATCCCCTCATTGCAGGAATTAATCTTGTAAACCTTCGCTGCACTGCCTCCAGGGCTAGTACATCCTTCCTTAAGTATGGACCCCAGAACTGTACACAGTATTCCAAATGTGGTCTCACTAATACTGTGTACAGCTGCAGCAAGACCTCCGTGTTTTTATACTCAATCCCCCTAGCAATAAAGGCCAAAACTCCATTGGCCTTCCTGATTGCTTGCTGCACCTGCATACTGACCTTTAGTGATTCATGTACTAATACCCCTAGATCCCTTTGCGTTGCATTACAACGCAGCTCCTCCTCATTTAGAAAATAACTTGCCCTATCATTTTTTTTCCCAAAGTGAATGACTTCACATTTATTAGTATTAAATTTCATCTGCCAAGTTGTTGCCCACTCACCTAGCTTATCTATATCCATTTGCAGACTCTTCCTATCCTCCTCATCCCCAATTTTTCCTCCCATTTTTGTATCGTCCGCAAATTTTGATATATTACACTTGGTTCCCTCCTCCAAATCATTTATATAAATTGTGAACAACTGGGGTCCCAGCACCGACCCTTGCGGAACCCCGCTAGTTACCGGTTGCCATCCCGAGTATGAACCATTTATCCCCACTCTCTGCTTCCTATTTGTCAGCCAATCCTCTACCCATGCTAATATATTACCCCCAATCCAATAATTTTTTATTTTTAGCAATAGTCTCTTATGTGGCACCTTGTCAAAAGCCTTTTGGAAGTCCAAGTATACCACATCCACCGGTTCCCCTTTATCCACCCGGGTTGTTACTTCCTCAAAGAATTCGAGCAGATTCGTTAAACAGGATTTCCCCTTCACAAAACCATGCTGGTTCTGTCCGATGAAGTCATGTTTATCCATGTGATCATGGCTGATCATCCACAATCAGTACCCCATTTCTGCCTTCTCCCCATATTCCTGGACTATCTTTAAGAGCCCTACCTTACTCTCTTGAAAGCATCTAGAATAGAGGTGAGGAGAAGAGGGAGGGGAGAATAAAGGAGGGGATGGGGAGAGGTGAGGGGGAGGAGAAAAGGAGAGAAGAGAGGAAAGGAAAGGAGAGGAGGGGAGGTGGAGTAGATGAGTGGAGGCAGGGAGAGAAAACGAGAGGAGGGGGGAGAGGAGAGGTGAGGAGGGGAGCAAGGAGAGAATAGGGGAGAGGAGAGTAGAGGAGAAGGGAGGGGAGAACGAGGGAAGGGCTGAGAGAAGAGGAGTGGGAGAGGGAGGGGAGCCGAGAGTAGGAGAGGATAGGGGGGAGATGGGAGGAGGGACAAGGAGAGCAGATGAGGAGGGGAAGTTAGTGGAGAAGGTATGATAGCAGAAGAGAGGGTATGGGGATAATGGGGGGAGGAGGAGAGGAGAGGAGACAATCTCAGCTCCACCATATTACAATTATCTTTGGTGCTGGTTTGGAGGGTCGGGGAGCGAGGAGGGGAGGGTAGAGGAGGGGAGGAAAAGAGAGGACATGTGGGGAGTAGAAGAGAGGAGAGGCGAGGGGAGGGCAGGTGAGAGTGAGGAAGCAGAGAAGAGGGGAAGAGAGACGCTGTGGGGAGTAGATGAGTGGCCGAGGGGAGAGGATGGGAGGAGAGAACAATCACTCGCCTCCACTATATTACAATTATGTTTGGTGCTGGAATTGAGGGGAGGGGGAGAGAGAAGCGGGGAGGAGAGGAAGGAGGAGGAGATGGGAGGTGAGAGAAGAGCAGAGGCGAGGATGGCAGAGAGGAGAGGTGAGGAGACGGGAGGGGAGCAGAAGAGAAAGGAGAGAGGAGATGAGAGGAAAGCAGAGGAGAGGAGAGGAGTGGAGAGGGGAGGAGAGGAGCAGAGAGAAGAGAGGTGAGGGAGAAAAGTGGGAGATGGAGGGGATCAGAGAGGAGGGGAGGAGAGGGGAAGTGGAGAGGGGATCAGACACTCACCTAGTCCATATTGCAATTATCTTTGGTGCTGGATATGAGTGGAGGGGAGAGAGAGGCAGAGGGAGGGGAGAGAGCAGGAGATTGGAGAGGCAATGAGAGGAGAGGAATTGAGTGGGGAGGAGAGGAGATGAGAGGATGGGGGTGGGGAGGGGACAATCTCTTACCTCCACCAATTATCAAAGGTGCTGTATTTAAGAGGATGGGGAGAGAGGAAGGGAGGAGGAGGAGTGGATGAGAGGAGGGTAGAGGGGAGGGAGGGAATGGGAAGATAGAGGAGAGGAGAGGTAAGGAAAGGAGATCAGAGGAGGAAGAGGGGGGATAGTAGAGGGGGGGTGAGAGGTGTGGAGGGGAGGGGAGGAGATGGGAGAGGGGAAGGGAGACGAGATTGGGGAGGTGAGGAGAGGAGAGGGGGAGATGGGAGGAGGAATGACGAAAGCAGAGGAGACGAGGGGAGTGGAGGGCAGTGGGGAAGGGAGGAAGGGAGAGGAAAGGAGAGGGTAGTAAGGGATAGGAGAGGGGAGGAGTGGAGAGGTGATGGGAGCATACGGGGGAACGGGAGAGGGGAGGAGAGGAGAGATGAGGATGGGAGGGATAGGGAGGGTAGGAGAGGGGGTTTGAGAGGAGTGAAGGGAATAAGAGTAGATGCGAGAAGGGAGTGGAGGACAGAGGGAAGAGTGGTGAGGAGGTGAGTGGGAGAGGAAGGGGGAGATGGGAAGAAGGAGGGGGGGAGAAGAGGAGAAGAATGGAAAGGAGCGGAAAGCATAGGAAGGAGAAAAGAGAAGAGCAGAGGAGAGCAGAGGAGGGGAGGGGAGTGGAGGGTTGTGGAGAAGGGAAGAAGGTGAGGAGAGGGTAAGAATGCATAGGAGAGTGGAGGAGGGGAGTGGAGATGAGAGGGGAGGAGGTGGGGTGTAAATTAGAGGATTGAAGAGGAGAATAGCAGAGGAGAAGAAGGGAAAGGAGGGAGGAGACAGTCTTTGGTGCTGATTTGGAGGGGCGGGGAAAGAAAGAGGGAGGGAGGGATTGAGAAGGGGATGAGGGGAAGAAAAGAGCGGAGATGAGTGCAGTAAATGAGGGGAGAAGGGGAGAGGCGAGTGGGTGCAGGAGAGGAGAGAAGAGGATAAGTGACAATCTCCCTTTTAGTCAATATTGCAATTATCTTGGTGCTGGATTTGAGGGGAGGTTAGAGAGAGGATGGGGAGGACGGGAGAACGCGCTGCCCGAGTGCAGCAGAGGTGCCGCCTCTCCGGCACAAGCGGTTGATGGAGCAAATGCTCCAATGTGACTTGCTCCGGGAGATGGGGCAAGCTCACCATGGTAGTCTTCGCACTCCCATAACAGCACCTTATCCAGGGCCGTCCAATGAATCTCCCTCGACGGAGGGGAGCATTGCGGGCCAGGGCTGGGCTGGTCCTGAAGAAGGGGTCGTGGCTGAAGAAAACGGCAGTGTGCTGGGGGTGCAGGATCCTAAGGAGCTACTGGGAGTGGTCACGAAATTTGCGGACCACCGCAATCAGGAGCACCATTGCAGACCAAGCTGGTGGCCAGCATCGACTACCTGTCCTTCCATCCTCTGCAGGAACAAGTAGTTAACGAAACTACGGAGAAGTATATGCCTCCTGTGAACTTTACTTCGTTAAAAGTGCCTGCAGTAAACAATGTGATCTGGGGGTACAGTGGGACTGGCATAAGAACCCAGGAGGTCAAACTACAGAAGTTTCTAAAACTTCTGACGGTGGGCATCACATTGTTTGCTCGTTCAGTCGATGGTACAGAGAAGACGGACACTCAACAGGACACACTGGCATTGCTCCGCAATACCCAGTATGAAATCAATTGCTTACGAAAGAGCACAATAAAACCTCCACTAAATGCCAAATTTGCAGGGAAGTGCCTATGGACCATATCCTGGCAACAGCAGGATAGTCTAGAGAGAAGAACTTCCAACTCTTTTATAATAAGCCAATAACCAAACCTGCAGAATCAATTTTGAATTATGTAATATATTTAACCCAAGGGAGCATTAATTTTGTTAATATTAATAGTTATTGTTTGAATTTGATTAATGTCTGAATACGATAACATACTTCCTCCCTTGGATGACTTCGGCAGTGAGTTAAGCATGGATTTGTTCCACGGCATGAAATCACAGATCTTTAAAATCTTAACGTATTTACTCACGTGACTCCGAAGTAAAATAGTAAGATTAAACGAGAACTTACCAGTTTGAAGTTTGATCTTCATTTTATGAGGAGTTACGTCGAGATAATATGTGCCCTCCACGCCCACCCTCTATCATAAAGGTCAACTGGCTTCCTAGTTCTTCTTATCTTACTATGTTTATTTCACCTACTATTACTGTGATTTCACACCGCTGCTTTGAAGCATGCAGCGCATGCGTGCTGGCGGGGTCTTCACGTATTCCTTCGACGTAACTCCTCATAAAATAAAGATCAAACTTCAAACTGGTAAGTTCTCGGTTAATCTTACTATTAATTTCTGTAAACACCAAGGAAGAAGGAACCAGTTCCATATGGATAGGCTTACTTATCTTTGTGCTGGAAAATAAAATACCTCCCTATAATACTTCAAGGAGTGTACCAAGATAGTGGGGGTTCAACTGAGGAACCATTTGGAAAATTAAAGATCAATTACAAGATGGTTGTGCAAGGTAACAAATGTGTAATAAGACCAATGTTGTCAGGATGGATCAGAACCCCTGCATGTAAAAAGTACCCTCCAAATAGAGAGTAGAGAAAAACGATAAACAGACAAAATAAAAATACATTTTACCTGAACCCATGAAGCATTCATTATAATATCATCACATTGGTAGCATCAATAAAAACAGTATCATTTAAATATAAAGACAATTGGTTATAAGAAGAGGTTGGACAAACTTGGATTGTTTTCTCTGGAATGTCAGAAGCTGATGGGCTACCTGCGAGAATTATGTCGGGGCGGGAGATTGCAACCTTCACGTGGTCCACCCTGTTTCAACGAATGCAATCAACCCGGCATGCACAAACAGATCAAACAGAACAAGTTGTCTTACAACTTTAGGCTGTGCACGCCATATGCAAGAAAAAGATAGAATTATGTTGATTTATGAGAGATAATGATAGGCCAGATTATCAGAATCTGTTTTCCAGGGTGAGATACATCGCACTTGTCCGACTTAAATTCCATCTGTCAGTCCCCAGTTCAAGCTAATACAGATCCTGTTGTAAGCCGTTGAAGCTACACCGGGCGATGATGTAAGGCCCTGCTCCAGGTCATCCTCGACCCCGCTACTCGGGCGGGAGAAGTCGCCGTTGCGGAAGCCCCGAAAAGCGGTCTCCCAGCAGGGACCCGCGGCCTCCTGATATCACCGTCCACCAGACCTGCGGTAAGCCTCCGAAGCTCCGGGGGTCGGGTCGCAGCAGCGCGCCACCACCGCTCCACCCGCTCCGAACTCAGCCAGCTCTACGATGGTGAGTAGCTCCGCAGCTCCGTGACTGGAGCCCCAGGACGTTCCTGCTGGAGGCCGCTCCACATTGCAGCCCCAACGACAACGGAGACCCGACAGGGAAAAGGTCGGTTTCTCCCTGCAGGGGAAAGATTTTAAAAGTTCCCCCCCCCCCCCCCCACACACACACACACACACACACACACACATACCCCATCAAAAAAATAAAAATTACATTAAAACGGGACAAAAAATTACAAAAAGACAGACGGACTGCAAGGCCGCTGCGACGTGAGTCGCGCTGCACACCGGAAATGTAACAGGTTAACCAATGGTCGTCTGCTCTGGAAGAGTAGACCGCTCGGGATCTAGGGAGAGATAGCTAACTGGAAACAAAATGGGCTTCATGGTAGGAAGTAGATGGTGGTAGAAGGTTGCTTTTTGGACTGGTGGTCTGTGAATAGTGGTGTGCCTCAGGGGTCAGTATGGGGTCCATCGCTGTTTGTCATCTGCTTGAGATTTGGATGAGAATGTACAAGGCATGATAAGCGAGTTTGCAAATGATACTAAAATAGGTAGTTTCATAAACAATGAAGATGATTATCAAGAACTATGGCAGGGTCTTGATCAGCTGAGCAAATGTGCCCAAGGCTTGCTAATGGAGTTTAATGTAGTTAAGTATGAGCAGCTGTATGTCTCTATTGTAGCCACATGGCTAGCAACTAAACTTCTACAAAGCAAGTTATTGTGAGACAATTGTTGTAAATAATCATTTCAGAACAGAGGGTAGTCACAAGCGATGGTAGATGCCGGAATTTGGAACAAAAAAATAAACTGCTGGAAGAACTCAGCAGGTCAAGCAGCATCTGTGGAGCCAAAGCGATAGTCGTGTCAGATTTAAATTGATGCAGGGTCTCAAACGTGAAACATAGACTGGACATTATGTTCCATTTGATTACTTCACTCATGCTCAGCTCATGGTCTATAAAGTTTACCGAGAAGACCAAAATAATTAACAACAATTTAACTGGAAGAATAGTGACACAGAATAGAGAATCAGGAACTGTTGCAAAAGGCCATCGATGGCGATTAAACTATGTGGGACAGACTGTAATCAGATCTTCATGATAGAAGGAAAAGCAGAAGCAAGTAACCGTCTATCTTCTCATCATTCTCACAGGGTTTCCAGGCTCAGAGGCAAAATGAAGTGAAAACACAACAGTGACCATTTAGTTGTATTAAGGGAAGAAAATCCGATAAACAAAGGCATCAAACTTAGGAAAAGGGGCTTTATCACTATGGCAATAAGGAATAACCAGATGTACAGGTTAAAACGATGAAATAGCAATGTAGAAAAACTTAGTTATGGTACCCATGTGAGAATATTGTCAGGAGCAATCAAGTCCAAGCTCCAATTTCCAATTGCCTCATTTGGGATTTGAGGACCCCCAGCCTTCTAGAAGATTGATGTGAAAACATCAAATAAACATTGTACACCAGGAGTGATATTACTCGAGGACAGCTAACACAGAAGGCGAACCCTGACATCTTAACTCAGAGAAGATTACAACCCATTGAAGTAATCCCAACCAGTTCATCTTACATCTGGAATCCATGTCCAAGTGCTGTTTCAATTATTGGGCAGCAAGATAGGAAAAGCCATATCAGTAAATTAGGTGATTAAGAGTTACAAAGCTCAAAGAGGAGGCGGAGCAACAAGCTGGAGTAGTCGCACTTTTTCCAAGCTCCCAATCTGTTAACCTTCAACTGTTATTACAGCTCAGCCGAAGTTTTAAAACTACCATAAATATTTAACACCATCGACAGCAACTCCTCCACATCGTAAAGATGGCAGGCAGAAGAAAGAAAGAGGAGCAAAATATTGAAGACTCGTCGACCAGCACCATCATGGCTACGCTAGCAGCCTTGTTAACAGAGCACAAGGCATCGCTACTGGCAGAGTTTAACGTAGCGTTCACCAAGCTGGAAACAAAGCTGGACAATATCCAGACCACTATTCTAGATCAACAACAGCGTCTTTCGTCATTAGAGACATTTGCAGATACCACCAGCCAAGACATGCGAGCTATGGAGATAATGCTAACTACGGTCATCGAAGAGAACGCCAAGTTTAAGTCTAAGCTTATCGACCTGGAAGGCAGGAGTCGCCGAAATAACGTAAGGATAGTCGGCCTCCCCGAGAACATCGAAGGCCCCCAAACAACAGCTTTTTTCTCTCAACTCCTGCTCGAGACACTTGGCGAACGCATACTGGAATCAGCCCCGGAGCTAAACCGAGCCCATCGCACGCTAGCAGCCAAACCAAGCCCTGGTGGGAAACCCAGAGCAGTTGTGGTTTGCTTCCATAGATTCCAGACCCGCGAGTTGGTGGTGCGTGAGGCTCGGAGGCAGAGGGGTAAGCTGAAGTACAAAGATATCCCGATTCACATTTTTGAAGATTACTGTCCCGAGATAGTTGAACAACGTTCTGCATATCGAGACGTCATGAAGGAGCTGTACAACCTGGGTCTCAAACCCTCCCTTCATTATCCGGCCAAGCTGTTCATCATGGCCGGGGAGGGAAAGAGGCGACGGTTAACATCTCCCGAGGATGCTCAGGCTTTCATTTCATCTTACCGTTGATGCAGACCGGGACCCACAGATGACTGACTCTGCTCGGTACGTTTACATCCGAATGGCACAGGGATCCAGTTAATCTACGGTTACATTATGGGTTACATTATGGGCTAACTTTAGCTTGACTGCCCTTAGCAATTAGCCACTGCTAGCGCTCGGCCTTGCTGTTATATCAATGACTATGTCTTACCAACTTTTCCTTTTAATGTTTATGTGTAATCATACTTGAAAGGCTCTTCCCCTGTACATGCTATAAAATAGGGCTAAAGGGACCCACATTGTGGTTCGTGATTTGATCTCTGCCTTCTTGCTTTTAGCAGCTGGCCAGCATTTGAATGGTTTGTTTACACTAGTCTTAATAGCGGACTGTCTGGGGCTGATAAAAACTCATTATAGTCAAGGCTGCGTTACACCAATTAACTCTTACAGCGTTTTTGTTTAACAAAACTTAATTGATGTTCTTCTGCCCTGCGCCTTAATCCAAGAATCCAGTTTGCCACTTGTTAATCTCTCTAATGCTAACTCTTTCTTTATACCTTACCAACTTTAAGTTATACTATGTTATACCAAAGGAAGCTATTCCTGTTTCACTTATACGTTGGCTTACTTATTTAGTATCACTATTTTGTTAATTTTGTTAATTTGTCTTGTTGTATTATTACTATCATCACTACTATTATTACCATTAGTGTTAGCAATGTCATTGGTAGTACAACTACCAAGGCTATTATTTTAACTTTGTATCTATTCATTTAGGTTTACTTCACTTTATTTCTATTTCTATTTCTATTTTCTATTGTCCATTTCTCAAATTATTATTATCATTGTTATCATTATTATAGTTATATTCATTTTATGTTACTTTACTGATATTGAGCGACTTTGCTGCTTTGGGATGTGGAAATATTGGGAGTTAAGATCGGACTACTCCATGCGGATGCGAGGACAACGTACCTTGGTGCAATGGGCACTCAAGGTTCGGTTGGGACATTGGGGACCTCAGGTCCGGGGACTCAGGTTTGAAAGATGGTTAAGTGATATGTGTCACGACCGTTTGTTGTGTGTATACGTATGTATGTTTTTTTTTTGTTTTGTTTTTTTTCTTTTCCCCTTTTACCACCCGCACCCCCACTCTCAGCAGCTGGCTTCGATGCGCTCTTCCATTTCAATCTGCAGTATTACAGCGCTCTGCCCACTCGTTTGGATATAGCTAAATATGGCCAACACAAACGGCACTCTTAGATTTGTCTCGTGGAACGTGAGGGGAGTGGGGGGTCCTACTAAGACTGATAAGATCTTGGCCCACTTGCAATACCTTAAGGGCGATATATTTTTTATTCAAGAGACACACCTTCGCAACAGAGAGGTAACACGGCTAAAGAGAGGCTGGATTAGCCACTTATTTCATTCAAAATTTAATTATAGGGCTTGGGGTACTGCTATCCTGATTCGTAAAAACGTTATGTTCGAACCACAGAAAATGGTGGAAGACCCTGCTGGCCGCTTTGTCATGGTCTCTGGCAAACTGCAAGACACACCTGTCATATTGGCCAGTATTTACGGTCCCAACTGGGATGACAGCTCATTTGTAACCAAATTTTTTACATCTCTCCCAAACATTGAAAATTACCACATCATTGTGGGTGGAGATTTTAATCTGGTCCAAGACCTTATACTGGACAGATCTTCGAACAAAGCCTCCACTTTAACTAAATCAGGTAGGACTTTGCATGCTTTTACCAAACAACTTGGGCTCACTGACCCATGGAGACATACATTTCCCACGACTAAATTATTTTCATTTTTTTCCCACGTGCACCGTACCTATACCCGTATAGACTTCTTCCTCTTAGATAACAGACTGCTCTCCAAAATCAAATCCAGCGAGTATCATAGTATATCGTGATATCAGATCACGCTGCGACTTCCCTCGATCTTCACTTTCGTAAACGAACTAACCCCTTTAAACAGTGGAGGTTCAACTCCTAATTACTAGCAGAGGCTCACTACAAGCAATTCCTGCACTCCCAAATCACCTTATATTTTGAGCTGAATGACTCGCCGGACATAGCAAGAGGTATACTCTGGGAAGCTTCAAAAGCCTATATTAGGGGCCAACTTATCTCTTTTGTCTCCAACCTGAAAAGAGCCGAGACGTCCCAAATGGCAGACCTGTTACGAAAAATAAAGGACATTGATGATAAATACGCATCTGACCCAGACCCTAATTTTTATAAAGAACGCTTTAGGTTACAAATAGACTTTGACCTCATGTCTACCAATAAAGCCAAGTTACGACTGCTTAAATCTAGGCAACACTTTTTTGAATCTGGGGATAAAGCTGGGAAGCTTTTGGCCCATCAGGCCAGAACCGAGGCGACTTCACGGCTAATTCCAGCCATTAGATCCAGCTTAGGGGAGATTCATACCGATCCTCTTAGAATTAATGAAGCATTTGCTAAATTTTACGCTGAGCTATACACTTCCGATTGTCCTCCCACTGCAGATGACATGTTCCGTAGTATGACGTTTCCCCGAATTGACGATGAAGCCACGAAAGTCTTGGGTGGTCCCATAACTGTCACTGAGGTCCAAGCAGCCATCACATTGCTGCAAAGCGGAAAGTCGCCCGGCCCTGACGGCTTCACTGTAGAATATTACAAAGCTTTCTCTGTTCTCCTCGCACCAGTCCTGAGAGATATGTACAATGAGGCGTTTTTACATCGCCGCCTACCGCCCACCTTGTCGTTGGCTACTATCTCCCTAATTCTTAAAAAGGAGAAAGATCCTCTGCTTTGTAGTAGCTATAGACCAATTTCACTCTTGAATGTGGACCTCAAAATCCTCTCTAAAGTTCTTGCGCTCCGTCTTCAACAAGTGATGCCCTTTATTATCTCATTAGATCAAACAGGGTTTATGCCAGGCCGACAGTCCTCCCACAATACTAGGCGTCTCCTTAACATCATCCATTCACCAAGTAGTGAGACCCCGGAGATAGTGGTCTCCCTCGACGCCGAAAAAGCTTTCGACAGGGTCGAGTGGAAGTACCTATACGAGGCGATGGACAGGTTTGGCCTCGGCAATAGTTTCATTCATTGGGTCAGTCTATTATACTCGTCCCTGGTGGCCTCAGTACAAACAAACGACACACTGTCGCCCCACTTCCCCCTTCAGAGAGGTACCAGGCAGGGTTGCCCGTTATCACCACTTCTGTTTGCTGTCGCGATAGAACCCTTGGCGGTCTGGTTACGCTCAGAGAAGGGCTTTAAAGGTATTACACGGTTTGACACAATTCATAAAGTCTCATTGTATGCGGATGACCTGCTCCTGTACATCTCGAATCCAGTCAGCTCTCTCCCTGTGATTATGAATATTTTAGAACGGTTTGGGGTGTACTCTGGTTATAAACTTAACTACCAAAAAAGTGAATTATTACCGATTAACTCATTGGCTAAGCAGCTCCCTCGCTCTTTAACCTCATTCAAATGGGCGGAGGAAGGATTTCGCTACCTCGGCGTTTTTATCACAATACCTATATTTGATATGTTCCGCACAAACTTCCTGCCTCTGGTTGAGAAAGCTGAAAGAGACTTTGACCGCTGGTCAATCTTACCGTTATCCCTCGCGGCCCGGATAAATCTGGTCAAGATGGTCGTCCTACCCAAATTCCTGTACCTTTTCCAGCATGTTCCTATATTTATCACTAAATCTTTTTTTGATAAATTAGAAAGGAGAATATCTAAATTTTTATGGGGTAGCAAACCGGCCAGAATTCGAAAGACGCTACTACAGTCTCCTAAGAGTGACGGCGGTTTGGCACTTCCTGACTTTAGGCGATACTACTGGGCTGCTAACTTGCAAAAAATCCTGTACTGGATGAATGATGATTGCGACCACCTACCGACCTGGGTACACATGGAAAAGGCGAGTTCACATCTCCCGTTGCGGTCTGTCCTATGCTCTCAACTCCCCCTTTCTATAACATCTGCGGGTGCAGGCCCAATTGCGTCCCTCTCGCTCAAGATATGGAGTCAATTTAGGAAAAACTTTGGTTTACAAGGCCCTTCCATCTTGACCCCACTGCTTAAAAATCACATCTTTAATCCTTCAAGTACAGACTTCGCATTCAAAACCTGGCATAGTAATGGCATCAGTAGTATCAAAAACCTATACAAGGATGGTATTTTTTCGTCTTGCAGAGCTTTCGTACAACTATAGCCTCCCAAACTCCCACCTTTTTCGTTTTTTCCAGATTAGGAATTTTGTGAAGAAGATATTCCCCCATTTCCCAAATCGTCCCCCTGAAACCCTGACCGATTCCATCCTAGCTCTAGATCCCAACCGGAAGAAATGCATCTCTTTTTTGTACAACTTATAAGGGTCGGTTATATTGAAACCTCATACCTCATTAAAAGCTGCGTGGGAGGGCGAGCTGAATATGAAACTAACAGACCAGCAATGGGACTCTGCCTTGGATTTGATCCATTCTTCCTCCATATGTGCCCGTCATGGCCTAATCCAATGCAAAGTCCTTCACAAAGTCCACTACACAAACGCAAGATTATCTAGAATATACCCCGCTGTTAAAGACACCTGCAACAGATGCAATCAATCCCCTGCCAACCATAGTCATATGTTTTGGTCTTGCCCTAAGCTAGCAACCTTTTGGAGGAGTGCTTTCGACGTGCTAAGCAGAGCCTATGGCCAGACTATTCCTCCAAACCCACTGTCAGCTATTTTTGGTATTCCCCCCAACACCAACCTCTCTGTTGCGTTGAAGCGGGTCCTGGCTTTTACAACCCTGTTAGCCCGGAGACTGATTTTGCTTAACTGGAGACTAACCTGTCCCCCGACACATGCCCACTGGATCAAGGAGGTGCTCTACAACTTAAAGCTTGAAAAACTTAGGTTCTCTCTCAAAGGCTCTACCAAGACATTCCTAGATACATGGAATCCTTTCCTGGAACTTGTTAACTCTCTTAACTTGTTTCCGGACTCGGAAGAGGACTGAGTGTCCTCTATCACAGCTCTGTCTTATTGCAGCTGCTATCTCCTCAACCCCTCCCCCCCCCCTCCCCACAATTTATTTATTTATTTATTTGTTTATTTTTTCCTCTTTTTAAATTTTTTTTTTTTTTTTTTAAATCGTATTTGTGTGGATGTGTACGTATGTGAGTGTTGTTTGTTCCCGGGTGGCGAGGGTGGGTAAGGGTAAGGGTAAGGGTTTTGAGGGTCGTTTACATACTGTTGTACAATTATGTCCTGATTATCACTGTCTGTTATCATTGTATGTATGCAAATTGCTGTTAAATTCAAAATTCAAATAAAAAGATTTAAACTAAGAGTTACAAAGCTCTTGTTGAATCGTTTAGTTAAATGCTTGCAAATTTAGAAACATAAAACATAGAAAACATAGAAAACATAGAAAATAGGTGCAGGAGTAGGCCATTCGGTCCTTCGAGGCAGCACCACCATTCAATACGATCATGGCTGAACATCTAAAATCAGTAGGTACACAAAAATGCTGGAGAAACTCAGCGGGTGCAGCAGCATCTATGGAGCGAAGGAAATAGGTAACATTTCGGGACGAAACCCTTCTTCAAAAGAAGGAGGGTTTCGGCCCGAAACGTTAGATATTTCTGAGTTTCTCCAGCATTTTTGTGTACCTTCGATTTTCCAGTATCTGCAGTTCCTTCTCGAACACATCAGTACCCCTGTGCTGCTTTCCCCCCATATCCCTTGATTCCTTTAGCCCTAAGAGCTAGATCGAACTGTCTTTATAACAGTTTAACTCATTTAAAACTGATATGAATATTAATAAAGATTGAGTTGTGTCAGTGCCTTCTTTGTCACCACATCAATTGAGCCCCCACCTTGCAGAGGTTTCAGTCAGTCAGCATCCTTGGATGGACATGTCAAGTGATCATCTCATCATTACAACACAGATGTCTTAACAACAAAAAGTAGTTGCCGAGAACTTGTTAGTTAGGGTAAGCTGGATGAGTTAGCGTAAACTCTGCAAGTCAGCCTCAAGCAGTGCTCAGTATACTGCTTTGACAGAGGGATCAGACAACAAAGTTAACAAAGTAAGGCTGTGATTAACAATCAAAAGGGTTTGTCAGTATAAACTTATCCCTGCAAAGACTAGATTTGCTGCGTTCCAACTGGATGTCTGTTGGTGATAAGGTGCTACATTGTGGTGAGAAAGACAATAAAAAGTTTTGGAGCAACAATGTGGCCTTGTTCGGACATCGCTCTCCATGGAGATTACTTATGTTTGTGAACACATCGGATAGATCCATGGCTTGTGTGCCACTGTGGGGCAAATGCAGGCTACCTATTTTACTTTGGAGTCACGTGAGTGACTACGTGAAGACCCCGCCAGCACGCATGCAAAATATATCATCTCACGCATTGCACCAGCGATGGGCGGGCGGGGTAAGAGCTCTCCCGCGGGAAAATTGAAAAAAACCGACCTACAGGTAAGACATTTTATTCGAAGGTCGTATCTCTTCCCCTTGTTGTGCTTTGTGTTGTAGCACTATGGACAAGGGGAAGAAAAATGGGTCGCGTCTCGTATGGCTGCGAAGGACTGTGAAAGCTCCGACAGCTGGGGGCGACCAACTCTGCGGTCCACAGTTAGACGTAAACTCTGCACAGCTGAGCCCAGCGCCGCGAGCTGTACAGCCCGAATCTGCGCAGCGGGCTGGAGGTAAAGCCCAGCAGGAGTTGGTCCGGCCGATATACTCAGATGAGTCCGGTCGGGAGGACGCGCTGCCCGAGTGCAGCAGAGGTGCCGCCTCTCCGGCACAAGCGGTTGATGGAGCAAATGCTCCAACGTGACTTGCTCCGGGAGATGGGGCAAGCTCACCATGGTAGTCTTCGCACTCCCATAACAGCACCTTATCCAGGGCCGTCCAATGCATCTCCCTCGACGGAGGGGAGCATTGCGGGCCAGGGCTGGGCTGGTCCTGAAGAAGGGGACGTGGCTGAAGAAAACGGCAGTGTGCTGGGGGTGCAGGATCCTAAGGAGCTACTGGGAGTGGTCACGAAATTTGCGGACCACCGCAATCAGGAGCACCATTGCAGACCAAGCTGGCGGCCAGCATCGACTACCTGTCCTTCCATCCTCTGCAGGAACAAGTAGTTAACGAAACTACGGAGAAGTATATGCCTCCTGTGAACTTTACTTCGTTAAAAGTGCCTGCAGTAAACAATGTGATCTGGGGGTACAGTGGGACTGGCATAAGAACCCAGGAGGTCAAACTACAGAAGTTTCTAAAACTTCTGACGGTGGGCATCACATTGTTTGCTCGTTCAGTCGATGGTACAGAGAAGACGGACACTCAACAGGACACACTGGCATTGCTCCGCAATACCCAGTATGAAATCAATTGCTTACGAAAGAGCACAATAAAATCTCCACTAAATGCCAAATTTGCAGGGAAGTGCCTATGGACCATATCCTGGCAACAGCAGGATAGTCTAGAGAGAAGAACTTCCAACTCTTTTATAATAAGCCAATAGCCAAACCTGCAGAATCAATTTTGAATTATGTAATATATTTAACCCAAGGGAGCATTAATTTTGTTAATATTAATAGTTATTGTTTGAATTTGATTAATGTCTGAATACGATAACATACTTCCTCCCTTGGATGACTTCGGCAGTGAGTGAAGCATGGATTTGTTCCACGGCATGAAATCACAGATCTTTAAAATCTTAACGTATTTACTCACGTGACTCCGAAGTAAAATAGTAAGATTAAACGAGAACTTACCAGTTTGAAGTTTGATCTTCATTTTATGAGGAGTTACGTCGAGATAATATGTGCCCTCCACGTCCACCCTCTATCATAAAGGTCAACTGGCTTCCTAGTTCTTCTTATCTTACTATGTTTATTTCACTTACTATTACTGTGATTTCACACCGCTGCTTTGAAGCATGCCGCGCATGCATGCTGGCGGGGTCTTCACGTATTCCCTCGACGTAACTCCTCATAAAATAAAGATCAAACTTCAAACTGGTAAGTTCTCGGTTAATCTTACTATTAATTTCTGTAAACACCAAGGAAGAAGGAACCAGTTCCATATGGATAGGCTTACTTATCTTTGTGCTGGAAAATAAAATACCTCCCTATAATACTTCAAGGAGTGTACCAAGATAGTGGGGGTTCAACTGAGGAACCATTTGGAAAATTAAAGATCAATTACAAGATGGTTGTGCAAGGTAACAAATGTGTAATAAGACCAATGTTGTCAGGATGGATCAGAACCCCTGCA
Source organism: Amblyraja radiata (assembly GCF_010909765.2). Taxonomy (NCBI): domain Eukaryota; kingdom Metazoa; phylum Chordata; class Chondrichthyes; order Rajiformes; family Rajidae; genus Amblyraja; species Amblyraja radiata. Next base: position 46,418,066 of record NC_045974.1, on the reverse strand, counting down.
TGTAAAAAGTACCCTCCAAATAGAGAGTAGAGAAAAACGATAAACAGACAAAATAAAAATACATTTTACCTGAACCCATGAAGCATTCATTATAATATCATCACATTGGTAGCATCAATAAAAACAGTATCATTTAAATATAAAGACAATTGGTTATAAGAAGAGTTTGGACAAACTTGGATTGTTTTCTCTGGAATGTCAGAAGCTGATGGGCTACCTGCGAGAATTATGTCGGGGCGGGAGATTGCAACCTTCACGTGGTCCACCCTGTTTCAACGAATGCAATCAACCCGGCATGCACAAACAGATCAAACAACAAGTTGTCTTACAACTTTAGGCTGTGCACGCCATATGCAAGAAAAAGATAGAATTATGTTGATTTATGAGAGATAATGATAGGCCAGATTATCAGAATCTGTTTTCCAGGGTGAGATACATCGCACTTGTCCGACTTAAATTCCATCTGTCAGTCCCCAGTTCAAGCTAATACAGATCCTGTTTTAATCTTAGATAACCTTCTTCACTTCACTATATCAAAAATGTTGGTCTCATCCATCATCTTAGTAACCGTGCCACCTACATGTTCAGCCAAATCATATAGTTGAGAAACAACAGATGCCTGTGGCATACCGCTGGTCACAGGCCGCTAATTTGATCAACAACTCTCCACTATCACTCTCTGACTTCTACCACCAAGCCAATTTTGTATTCTATTTTGCCAGCTCACCCTGGATCCTATGTGATCTAACCTTCAAGACCAGCCTACCATGTGGGAGCTCATCAAATACCTCACTAGATACCCTGCAGTCAATGTCTACTAACCTGCCCTTGTCAATCCTCTGCCACCTCTTGAAAAAACTCAATCAAATTTAGGAGATGCGATTTCCCATGCATAAATCCATGCTCGCTATCCATAAACCAGTCCTTGACTTTCAGAATGCTGGTGGATCTAATCTCTCAGAATTCCCTTCAGCAACTTTCCCACCACTGATGTTGGGCTCTCCAGCCTATAGTTCCCCAGCCTATCCTCTCCTTAAATAAAGGCACAACTTTAGCCACCCTCTTGTCTTCCGATACCTTACCTATGGTTAACGATGAATTAAATATCTCTGCCCGAACCCCTGCAATTCATTTCCTCCAATCCCACAATGTTCTAGGATATACTCGGTAAAGCTCCAGGGATTTATCCACCTTTATGTGTTTTAAGACAGCCTTAATAATAAGCAACTGACCTACCAACCAGCATGTACTTGGGATACGAGAGGAATCTTGACTACCTACATTTTTTAAAATAAGTTAATAAATACTATAAATCAATAAGAACTCAATAAATAAAGAACCAAAATGAATTGTAACTTTAAAGCAAAAAGCTGCAGATGCTAGATATCTGAAATAAAAACAGAAAACACTAAATGGAAATATAAAAATATAAAAGATAAAATGTAGGAGGAATACCTTTGCATAAACAGCCTCTCTTCTCCAATTAAAACATCTCTCAAATATCCACGTCCAGCATGATTGATTCGGGTAGAACACGGAAGATTTTCTGGTTTGTAACAGAACCAAGGCTCACCTGTCCTGGGATCGGTAAAGTTACATAGTGGTTTAGTTGGAGTTAAAAACACATGGCAAACAGTAGTCTTTGAAATTGCTCCAGCTTTGAAAGTGCTTTTCATATAAATTCGATCTGGTCGTTCTTCACGCAGCCGTTTTAGTACTTTGATCCCTTCACTGGGATGAATTAGGGAAACTGACACTTGGACTTTTCCTGGCCAGGATAAAGTAAAATTAATGTAATGATATCCATTTTGGTTATCTATAACTGTCCCTGCTGAACCAGCCTTTAACTCTGGGGTGTGAATCCGTGCTTGCAGATAGTCACCTCCATATTGTTTTGGATTTCCGTCAAAGTCAAACATTCGCAGCATCACCTGCAATTGATCTCCAACGTGGAAAGTCTTCTCAGGATTTAAAATGATAAAGCAAGTATGCAACGGGTCGCTGCTTTTCCTAAAGGGCACACTGGTATCGGGAGTCTTTGGCCATTCAATCATTTTCATCAGTACTGTCCCCTCTGTTCTTTCTTCAAGGGTGAAACTATGAGTCTGATAGCCATACTGCATCAGCTTGTGGATCCATTCAGTCTTCGGCATTTTTACTTCCTGCAGTAATGTGGAATGATTCTTCGGAGCTGGGCATCTGATCCACACTGACTTTGCTCCGGGAATTGAAAATTGCGCAAACTATGGAAAACAGCAAAGTCAATTATTTTTTTTTCAAATTATTTTACAGCATTTATAACCTCAAGACTAAAAATTTCAAATTTCAATTTAAATCACAGAATTTTTACAACATGATTAGAATATTATTATTCAAGATTCGAGAGTGTTTTCTTGTCATATGTATTAGAACGGAACAATGACATTCTTACTGACAGCAGCAGCACAACAGGTTCACAACACAGTACTCAATCGATTAAATCATAAACAGACAAACAAAGATAGACAATAGATAATAGGCGCAGGAGTAGGCCATTCGGCCCTTCCAGCCAGCACCGCCATTCAATGTGACCATGGCTAATCATTTACAATCAGTACCCCGTTCCTGCCTTCTCTCCATATTCCTTAATTTCGCTATCCCTAAGAGATATATTTAACTCTCTCTTGAAAACAACCGGAGAACCAGCCTCCACCGCCTCTGAGGCAGAGAATTCCACACACTAACAACTCTCTGTGTGAAAAAGTTTTTTCTCATCTCCGTTCTAAATGGCTTACTCCTTATTCTTAAACTATGGCCCCTGGTTCTGGACTCCCCCAACATTGGGAACAGGTTTCCTGCCTCTGATGTGTCCAAACCCACTTTATCTTGTGTTTCAATAAGATAATGTGGGGGGAGGGGATTAAAATGCCGTTTTCTCCTGCCTGTCGGAGGCGGAGGTGGACTTCCTCGGGCTCCTAGCTGATGAAGAAAATTCGATTGGACTAGCGTTCCCGGTTTTTTTTTTGTTAATCGCGAGACAATTTAATGATTTGATTAACATAATAAGTGACTTCTAACGCCCTCAGCACCTACAGCGTGACGGATCGCATGAACGGGACAAAACTCCAGGTAATTCGTGTATTTTACATATAATCTTGCTTCTTGGGATGGTATTAATCAAATTTTAAGTTGCAAAAATGTGATTTGGGCCCCATACGAACAATATGGCAATGTTTTTCTTGCCGATATGGGGTTCAAATTCACCGCAAATGCAACGTTCCAATCGATCGCGTTCCAGAAAAACCCACTCGCAATATGATTTAAATTGGGTTTTTTTGACAATCATGTCACAAAAGCATCGTTGATATTTTGTGTTATTGTCTACCCATAATCAATATTTTTATACTAAATATCAGTTTTAGTCACGTATTGTGCAAAATAATAAAAATGTTGATTATATTGAGTGGATGTTTCTAGATTAATTTATGGGAATTAAACATCAAATTCCTTCCATCTGGCATATGACTTCATGACAGTGAGATTTAAAAATCATGTTATATTGTGAATTCTTGTGTGAATGGGATTAGTTTGTTTTTTGGATACTTAGGCTATTTAAAAAAAAAATCAGTTTCTTAAGAAATTGAATCTATAGGACATTCTTAATGGGAAATTAGTGGGCAGAAAGGCATGTCACACGTCGTTTGAAGAGCAAAAACTTGTAGTTTACAATGCCAAAATTGAAAATTTGAGGAAAGACAAGGTGCACAGAGTTACAGTCTGAGGAGTATGATGATGCTACTGATTATGATATCCCAATGTGCCAGCTAGCAACTGATCTTCTCCATAAAGACTTGGTCTATTGCTAGAAATTGGAATTTATTTACCTATCTGTTACTGACTGACAGCATATAATACAATAATATTAATGTTCTGATCTTGAGAATATCACATTTTTGAATTTTCAAGGCAGTCTGGGTGTTTATTACTATTTCCGTCACAACAGTCAATTTCCTTGACCTCACCATCTCCATCGCAGGGGACAGACTCCTGACCGACATACATTACAAACCCACTGACTCACATGGCTATCTGGACTACACGTCTTCCCACCCTGCCCCCTGTAAAGACTCCATCCCCTACTCCCAATGCCTCCGCCTACGCCGCATCTGTTCCCAGGATGAGACATTCCATACCAGGGCATCGGAAATGTCCTCGTTCTTCAGGGAACGGGGATTCCCCTCCACCACCATAGATGAAGCTCACACCAGGGTCTCATCCATACCCCGTAACACTGCTCTCTCTCCCCATCCCCGCACTCGCAACAAGGGCAGAGTCCCTCTGGTCCTCACCTTTCACCCCACCAGCCGGCAAATACAACACATAATCCTCCGCCATTTCTGCCACCTCCAACGTGACCCCACAACTCGCCACATCTTCCCATCTCCCCCCATGTCTGCCTTCCGCAAAGACCGCTCCCTCCGCAACTCCCTCGTCAATTCTTCCCTTCCCTCCCGCACCACCCCCTCCCCGGGCACTTTCCGTTGCAACCGCAAGAAATGCAACACCTGTCCCTTCACCTCCCCCCTCGACTCCATTCAAGGACCCAAGCAGTCGTTCCAGGTGCGACAAAGGTTCACCTGTATCTCCTCCAACCACATCTACTGCATCCGCTGCTCTAGATGTCAGCTGATTTACATCGGGGAGACTAAGCGTAGGTTGGGCGATCGTTTCGCCGAACACCTCCGCTCAGTCCGCAATAACCAACTTGAACTCCCGGTGGCTCAGCACTTCAACTCCCCCTCCCATTCCCAATCCGACCTCTCTGTCCTGGGTCTCCTCCATTGCCAGAGTGAGCAACAGCGGAAATTGGAGGAACAGCACCTCATATTCCGTCTGGGGACCTTGCGTCCGGATGGCATTAACATTGAATTCTCCCAATTTTGCTAGCCCTTGCTGTCTCCTCCCCTTCCTTAACCCTCTAGCTGTCTCCTCCCACCCTCCCATCCGCCCGCCCTCGGGCTTCTCCCCCTCCCCCCCTTTTCCTTCCATCCCCCCCCCCCCCCCCACCCCCCATCAGTCTGAAGAAGGGTTTCGGCCCGAAACGTCGCCTATTTCCTTCACTCCATAGATGCTGCTGCACCCGCTGAGTTTCCCCAGCAATTTTGTGTACCTTCGATATTCCAGCATCTGCAGTTCCTTTTTGAACACCCAGTCAATTTTATAATTGACTACAATTAGGTAATTAACTAATTATATGCTTTAATTTCAGGTCATCCAAGTAAGATGTTTTATATTTGTATCAGAATGTTTCAATCTATAATAACCGAACATTTCATTCAGTTTTCTTAATTTATAAGAAAGTTATGGGCTTTTGACTGTTCTCGATCACAACTTTTGTGTTGTCAATGCAAAAGCAATAGGGAACAAGATGCTAATTTCCGAATATGAAAATGACCATAACTTTTTTAATACAGAAGATATGAAAGGGAATTATGTGTCAAATTAAACTTCCTTTTAATGCTTTATCTGATGGGATACATTGCAGACTTGATTTTTAAAATCTCAACATTTTGTAACATTGCTAAATTGTGTACTGGAAACGTGGCCGACCGGCAGGATTTCAGATCAGACTGATCAAACTTTCGGATCTTCGATCCCCTCTCCCTACTTTCCTACTGACCAATGTACAGTCCCTTGAAAATAAAGTGGAAGCATTAAGGGCAAGGCTGCTTTAACAAAGGGGGCTGAGGGAATGCTCTGTGTTCTGTTTCCCAGAGACACGGCTCATCCCCAGCTCCCCAGACTCAGCAGTCCAGCCTGAAGGGTTCTCCATCCACCGTATGGACCGTACACTGGCATCTGGGAAAGGGAGAGGAGGGGGTATCTGCCTCATGGTCAACTCTGCGTGGAGCTCAGACGTGGCAGGCCTATCCACACCTCAAACATCTGGCGGTGAAGTGCCGTCCCTTCTACCTACTGAGGGAATTCACCTCCATCATCCTGACCGCGGTCTATATCTCACCCCAAGCTGATGCCCATCTGGCACTTCAAAATCAAACTTCAAACGGTAAGTTCTCGTTTAATCTTTCTATTTCACACAGTTATCAATCCATTGCGTGGAGCCATGAGCGTTAGTTTTATCTTTCTACGCACCTTTATATGCCGCAAGTTTAGAAACACCAATGCCAGTGCCAGCAACGCCAAAATCAGGAATCGTCCGACACGAGTGGGTTTTTTTGTAGTGTGTTTGTCCATGTTGGAGGCCCCCGCAATCCCGTGTACATCTACAACTAAGAAAACAATTAAGAGCTCGAGAGTTTCCGCCCGTGGCTTCACACGTTAACTTTACAAAACGACAATGGGAGTAAAACTGTGGCAAAGGACTGGAGGAATATCTTTGGTATGAAGTTAGTTACGTTTCGTATGTAATTGTCTCTTCACTACGTTAAGTACAGTGTTCTGTTAGAAAATGGTCACCCGGCCGTCGCGTTACATGACTTCTGCTGAAGCTGTCAACTTTAGCACTTGGTTCCAATCTCAATATAATCTAATATTCTGGTCCCTGAACCCATGAAGACCACGGGTAAAACATCCGCACGCATCATCCGCAATTTTCCACCCGTCATTTATTTATTGATCAACCTGTGATATTGATTTAGCGTTACGCCATTCATCGTGAAAGCCAATCTATGATCTTCCCCGTGCTTTAAATATTGTCGAAAACACATGAAATAATAGGTCTATGAATCAGCCCCCCATCGACCAGTATACTTCCGAGAATTCAAAGCCGCAGCTTTTATCTGGCGGCATCTCTGGAGAACTTCGATAAGATGGAGTTTGTCGTCGGAGTCCCTTCTTCAGACTGATTGTGGTGGTGGTGGTTGGTCTGTTACTGTTTCTAGGGGCACCAATATCTACTCCTCAAAAAAATCCCTCCACAATCAGTCACAAGAAGGGTACCGACCAGAATCATCGCCTACCCATGTTCTCCAGAGATGCTACATGACCCGCTGAGTTACTCCAGCACTTCGTGTCTTTTACTTTGTCAACCAGCATCTGCGGTTCCTTGTATCAGCTTTTATCGCGAGGGTGTTTTCTCAGGCACGAACAGTTTATTTGATTCTAAAACATAATAACATAAACTAGTTCGCGACGGCGTTGAATTACCTGCGATTTGCAATTATTTTCTTTTCATTGATGTCGAGAAGCTTTCAAATTATCTGCAGGAGACAGATTGCTGTTGGTATTACCTGGTCACATTTAGCACGAATGAATGCTTCAAACATTGATTGAAAAGTCGACTCCTCCCAGTTTCGCTGTCCTTCTGTACATGTGTCCTTATATAATGGCACACCCATTACACATTCGACACGCACTCCTGTTCCGTGCGCAACAAGTAATCAGACCCTTCTTCAGACGAAATATACTTTACACTCATTTTTATAAAAATGAAAGTATTCAGTAAAAGTTATTCTGTTTGGCCATTGACATCATGAACAGCACGGAATAAAACTGTGTCTTGAACTTCTATGAGAACATTTCTGACTTCCCCCTCTAGAGGTGAAAGGCAAGAACACAGTTAATATATAAATATATAAAAAGCACGACATCAGTGTTCACAATGAGCAAAACAAATTCTTGTTATTGCAAGAAGTGGTCCGAAATGTTCGCTGCCAAGTCAGGATTAGGTAGGGTGGTAAAGAAAGCTTTTGGTATGCTAGCCTTTATAACTCAGAGCATTGAATATAAAAGTTGGGATGTAATGTTAAAATTGTACAAGGCATTGGTGAGACCAATTCTGGAGTATGGTGTACAATTTTGGTCGCCCAATTATAGGAAGGATGTCAACAAAATAGAGAGAGTACAGAGGAGATTTATTAGAATGTTGCCTGGGTTTCTGCAACTAAGTTACAGAGAAAGGTTGAATAAGTTAGGTTTTTATTCTCTGGAGTGCAGAAGGTTAAGGGGGGACTTGATAGAGGTCTTTAAAATGATGAGAGGGATAGACAGAGTTGACGTGGATAAGCTTTTCCCACTGAGAGTAGGGAAGATTCAAACAAGGGGACATGATTTGAGAATTAAGGGACTGAAGTTTAGGGGTAACATGAGGGGGAACTTCTTTACTCAGAGAGTGGTAGCTGTGTGGAATGAGCTTCCAGTGAAGGTGGTGGAGGCATGTTCGTTTTTATCATTTAAAAATAAATTGGATAGTTATATGGATGGGAAAGGAATGGAGGGTTATGGTCTGAGCGCAGGTATATGGGACTAGGGGAGATTATGTGTTCGGCACGGACTAGAGGGGTCGAGATGGCCTGTTTCCGTGCTGTAATTGTTATATGGTTATATGTTATATGGTTAATTAAGGGACAGAAGTTTAGGGGTAACATGAGGGGGAACTTCTTTACTCAGAGAGTGGTGGCTGTGTGGAATGAGCTTCCAGTGAAGGTGGTGGAGGCAGGTTCGTTTTTATCATTTAAAAATAAATTGGATAGTTATATGGACGGGAAAGGAATGGAGGGTTATGGTCTGAGCGCAGGTATATGGGACATGGGGAGAATACGTGTTCGGCACGGACTAGAAGGGTCGAGATGGCCTGTTTCCGTGCTGTAATTGTTATATGGTTATATATGGTTATATGGTTAACCATCACATACAAATCCTCTGCTTGTTAGACATGTACAAAGTTCTATTTGTTTCATTTTGTTTTTCAAGTTGAAAAATACTTTTCTAACTATTGCCATGGGCGATTGTGAAATACAAATAGATGGGACTAAGGGAAAATAATTGTTCGGCACGGACTTGTAGGGCCGAGATGGCCTGTTTCCATGCTGTAATTGTTATATGTTTTATGGTTATATGGTTATAGGATTAGGGTTATGCAGGTTGCTTCAAACACCTGAAAGTTGTAGGAAAGCAGCTGGTCTGAAGCTGATTGTGTGAGTCTTCAGCCGGGCGGAAGCAGTAAGAAGTGGGCATGGACTTGATGATAGATGGCACATACTTGAGATGATTCATATAGATGCTTTCTGTGGTGAGATGTGTTGTTCCCCTGATAGATCGGGATGAGGCCAACACCCTCTGCAACCTCCGGTGTTGGAATTGCCACACCATCAGTCTTTCTCAATATATTATGCTGAATCTATTTAAACCAAAGAAAGTTTAAGGTGATCAGGGAGTGAAACAAAATTGACTTTTCAGGTCAAGGACTCTTCATTGGAATGAAAAAAAAGAAGAAACCAATTATAAAAGTCTCTTTCCCAAAGAACATCTTGAAAGGGGCTGCACAATGGATTGTTCACCCTTAAAGATGGCCACAAACTCTTTCAAGTGATTTGGGATCAGCGCCCGACTGAATGATACAGTTAAAAGTTAAAATATAACTAGTTGTGTAAGAGAGTACAGAGGTTATGCCATTTTATGTGAAAAAAATAAACGAGTCAAATTCAGATTAATTTATGGTTATATATTTATAGGTTGCAATTCATTTCCTTGTTCAGATGAAGTTTACACAGCAAGCAGTATATGGCAATGATAGATACACCTATAAATACAACAGCAAATGCAAAACAGCAGATTGGGGAAAAGATTGTTGTACTCTTTGAAGTAGAGCAAAGACAATCAAAGTGCAATCATGGAATAACTGTATCAGGTAGTGTTAAGACGGCGGATTGAGGAGCACTTCCAAAACAACTCTGACCCCAGGCGCATGTGGCAAGGAATCAAATCACTTGCCGATTACCATAAAGTTAACACCCCTCCCCCAGACAACGCCACCCTTCCTGACGAGCTAAACCATTTCTATGCTCGCTTTGACCGGGACAACAAAACCCCAGCCATCAAAGTTGCTCCACCCCCGAATGAACAACCCCTCAGTCTCTCCACCTCTGCTGTACAAGATGCACTGAGCAAGGTGAATGAGCGCAAAGCTGCCGGCCCCGATGGCATCCCTGGCCGGGTGCTTAGGGCATGTGCTGGACAACTATCCCCAGTCTTCACCGACATTTTCAATCTCTCACTGGCCCAGGGTGTTGTCCCCACTTGCCTCAAGACATCAACCATCGTGCCAGTGCCCAAACAGTCAGCCACAGGGAGTCTCAACGATTTCCGCCCAGTGGCACTCACCTCTGTCATTGCTAAGTGCTTTGAGCGGCTGATCTTGGCTCACCTCAAAGCCAGCCTCCCCCCCACACTGGACCCCCAACAGGTCTACAGAGGACACCATATCGGCGGCCCCACACTCTGCCCTGACCCACCTGGACAACAACAACTCCTACATCAGGTTGCTGTTCATTGATTTCAGCTCTGCCTTTAACACTGTCATCCCCGCCAGCTTGATCACCAAACTCAGCGGACTTGGCATCTCCACCTCCCTCTGCAACTGGACACTGGATTTCCTCACCAACAGACCACAGTCTGTCAGGGTCAACAACCTCACCTCCTCCACTATAACACTGTGTGCTCAGCCCTCTCCTCTACTCCCTCTTCACCCACGACTGCATCCCTAAGTACGGATCCAACGCCATCATTAAGTTTGCTGACGGCACCACGGTGGTAGGACTGATCAGTGACAACGATGAGTCCGCCTACAGAGAGGAGGTCCAGCACCTGACAACCTGGTGTGCCAACAATAACCTCGTCCTCAACTCCAAGAAGACGAAGGAAATTATTGTCGACTTCAGGAAGGTCAGAGGAGGCAGTCATATAAACGGGACTGAGGTGGAGCGCGTCTCCAGCTACAAATTCCTCGGGGTACATATCTCGGAGGATTTGTCCTGGTCCCTCAACACCTCCAAGCTGATCAAAAAGGCACAGCAGCGCCTTTACTTCCTGAGGAGGCTCAAGAAAGCCCACCTGTCCCCCCAGATCCTGACCAACTACTACCGCTGTACCATCGAGAGCATCATGACCACCTGCTTCACGGTATGGTACAGCAGCTGCACTGTTGCGGACAGGAAGGCACTACAACAGGTGGTGAAAACCGCGCAGCACATCATCGGTGCCCCGCTCCCTGCCATGGATGCCCTCCACCGAAAACGGTGTCTGAGACGGGCTGGGAAGATCATTAAAGACCCCTCCCACCCCAACCATGGACTGTTTGCCCTCCTCCCATCAGGGAGGCGGTACAGGAGCCTCAGGTCTCGTACCAGTAGGATGAGGAACAGCTTCTACAATTATACCATCACATTGCTAAACTCGGAGTCCCGCCGATAGATTTCTCTGGTCCCTCCGTCCCCATTGTTTAATTATTCTGTATTTTTGATTATTCTGTATCTTCTTTTTTTTAAATTTCTATATGCACTACTACTACGGACTGACGCAAAACTGCATTTCGTTGTACCCATACTTAGTATTTGTGCAATGACATTAAAGTTGAATTGAATTGAATTGAGTAAAAATGTCAGCACCCGTGGAAGTGAGTGTGAAATAGGTGGTTGGTTCAGGGGTTGAAGCTGTTTTTAAGTCTGCATGATAGGCTTTCAAGCTCCTGTCTCTTGTCCCAGAAGGTAGTAAAGAAACACAAATATTTCAGGATAATTATTGTCACTTGGACAGAGGTACAGTGACAAGCTTTCTTTGGATGCTATTCAATCAAATCAGAAAGTACACTCATCAGTACAATCGAGCTAAACTCAAGTACAATAAGTAGGGAAAAGAGAAATTGGCTTCTCCAAATTCATCTAACACATGTTCCAAAGAAAATTGCATTGTCCAGAATGGCGTAGGTTGAAGAATTGGAACAGTAATCTAGCTAATGAATGGACCATTCAGAAGCCTAATAACAGTGGGGAAGCAGCTATTTGTGAGTCTGATGGTGCGTGCTTTCAAGCTTCTATATCTCCTGCCTAAACAGAGTGCGGGGCCAGGGTCCTTGATTATGTTGACTACTTTCCTGAGGTATAGTGAACTGTCAATGGTGGGGAGACTGGTCTGTGTGATAGTCTGAGCTTCTACCACAACACTTTGCAATTTTTTGTGATCTTGGGCAGAGCTGTTCCAAACCAAGCTGTGATGCAACCCTCCGACAGTTTCATTGGTGCATATGTGGATGTTTGTAAGAGCCATTGGAGAATGCTGAATTGTCTCAGTCTATTGAGGAAGCAGAGGTGTTAATGTGGCTACTTGGTTGTCGCTTCAATGAGGTTGGTCCACAACAGCTTTTTGATAATATTTACATTAAGGAATTTGAAGCTCTCAACCATTTCCACTTTGGCATCATTGATGCTGATTGGGGCATCTACTTCACCACGCCTTCTGTGGTTGATAAATATTTTCTTTGTCTCGCTGACATTGAGGAGATGGATATTGTCCTCCATCCTCTAACTAAGCTCTCTATCTCCTTTCCATGTTCTGTCTCTTCATTGTGCATGATACAAACCACCACAGTGGTGTCATCTGCAAACTTGTAGTTGGAGTTAGAGTAGAGTTTCCCCACGGTAGTCGTGAGTGTATGGAGAGTACAGTAAGGGACTGAGATGACATCTTTGAGGGGCACCAGTGTTGATGATTATTGTGGAGTACGTGTTGTTGACTATCCTCACTTATTGTGGTCTATGGATCAGAAGGTCGAGGATCCATGAGCAGGGAAGTATGCTGAGTCTTTGGTCCAGATTTTGGAGATGAGGACACGGGCCAGTGGCATTCTGCCGAATCACTCTCAGGAAGGCCGATCTTACAACTGCTACAGTAACCAGTTTAGGTGGGATTATGGTGGTGAAGCTGGATCTATAGGTGATAAATGGGAGTGTAGCATAGGTGTCTATGTTGTCCAGGTGTTCTGGAGATGAGTTGTGAGACAGGTGTCCACTGTGCTGCTGTGTAAACAAACTGCAGTGAATCAAGGCTGGTGGCTGGTGTTAATGTGTGTTACCACCAACATCTCTGAGCACTTCATGAGGGTGGATGTCAAAGCCACTGGATGATAGTTATTGAGGCACACAACTTTGCTTTGCTTTGGCCCCACGATGATAGTGGTCTTCTAAAAGCTTTGATCGCTCCGACGCGGGAGCTTCGATCGCGGCTGCGGGAGCTTCAATCGACCCGACTGCGGATGGTTCGACTACCCCAACCGCGGGAAAAAAGGAGGGAAGAAGATAATACGTTATTGCCTTCCATCAGTGAATTTTTATGTAGTTGTGTGTCTTGCTGCTTTTTTGGTATGACTCTCTGACAAATCAAATTCCTTGTATGTTCTTACATACTTGGCTAATAAATTATTTGCATCTCTTGTAAAAGCAGGTAGGGATTTCAGAATGGAGTAGTGAAAGTAGTGAAATCTGGTCCATGGGGAGGCCCTGACAACGTGACTGGAGACTCCATCCAGGCCAGTGGCTTTCTGCTGAATCACTCTCAGGCCGATCTTACGTCAGCCACAGTAACCATTGGTTCAGCTGCACCCGAGACTGATGGGGTGGGTGACGTTCTTCTACTGACCTTCTGATCAAAGCGGGCCTAGAATTGAGCTCATTGGGGAGGGGCCCATATTTATCAGCAATACAATCTGACCACTTTGTAGCCTTTTATAACATGTAAGCCTCGCCACAATCTACGTGTGTTATTGCACAGGGACTCCAGCGTGGCCTGGAATTCCCTCTTGGCATCCTTAATGTCTTTGCAAAGCTGCTGGATAGATTTCTTGTACCTTTTGGGATAGTTTGACCCATTTGAGTACAGAATTGTAATTAAACGTGTTCCTCGCGGCACATCCATGGTTTCTGGTTGGGGCACACACGTATTGTGTTTGGTATGCATTCCTCTGCACACTTGCTGATGAAGTCTGTGACAGGTGTGGCACACACACTCATTTTGGTTAGCGACAAACTCCTTGAATAAGGATTAATCCATCAACTCAAAGCAGTCGCCTAGGATCTCACATGTTTGCCATAGTACAGAGAAGGTTCACCAGACTGATTCCTGGGATGTCAGGACTTTCATATGAAGAAAGCCTGGATAGAATCGGCTTGTACTCGCTATAATTTAGAAGATTGAGGGGGATCTTATAGAAACTTATAAAATTCTTAAAGGGTTGGACAGGCTAGATGCAGGAAGATTGTTCCCGATGTTGGGGAAGTCCAGGACAAGGGGTCATGGTTTAAGGATAAAGGGGAAATCCTTTAGGACGGAGATGAGAAAAACATTTTTCATACAGTGAGTGGTGAATCTGTGGAACTCCCTGCCACAGTCGGTAGTTGAGGCCAGTTCATTGGCTATATTTAGGAGGGAGTTAGATGTGGCCCTTGTGGCTCAAGGGATCAGGTGGTATGGAGAGAAGGCAGGTACAGGATACTGAGTTTGATGATCAGCCATGATCATATTGAATGGCGGTGCAGGCTCGAAGGGCCGAATGGCCTACTCCTGCACCTATTTTCTATGTTTCTATGTTTCTATGTTTCCTCAGACCGGCATTGCATGACTTCCTGTACTTGGTCCTTCAACTTCAAAGTCAGGTTTACCAATGTGTGGTTGGGGGGTGGAGTCCTTGCTGGTTCTGCAGCAGTGGTTGAAGGTGTTTAGATCTCTGGTTGGACAGGAGATGTGCTGATAGCATTTTGAAGTCAAGCTCTTGAGTTTGGCCACATTGAATTCCTCAGCTATTATGAACAAGGCCTCAGGGCACTTTGCTTCAAGACTAATGGTGATGGTGTGCAGTTCCTCAAGTGCAAGCTTAGCATCAGCATGGGGTGGAATGTAGACTGCGAATAGGATAGTCAACATACATTTCTATGGCAGGTAGTAAGAGTGGCATTTCACTGTGAGGTATTCTTGGTCTGAGGAGTGGCAGTTCGCTAGGATGGTAGACATCCTTGAGGATACTTCCAGCCTTCCTGGTGCAACACACTGTATATGAACTGGATGGAAGGAATGATGAGCCTGTGGTGGACTGGGCTGCGTTCACCACTCTCTGCAGTTTCAGGCAGTCAAAAGCAGAGCAGTTGCCATACCAGGAAGAGGTGTATCCCGTCAATATACTTTCTATAGCGCATCTGTAGAAATCCGAGAGAATCCTTGGGTAAAACTTCTCATGCACCTACTGTAAGAAATTAAACATGCTGATTCACTTTCTTGATCACTAGATCAGTACAAAGGGACCTGGTAAAGTTGCGCGTGACTGGGATACCAAGAAACCTGAAGCCGTTAACCATTCTGCTGATGATGTTGAGGGCTAGATGAAAAAGCATGATGCAAGATTTCAGTATAAAACACAATTAGGAAAAGCAAATTCATAGTAGTGCATGGAGTGGTCCTTGTATTCCATGCTGATTTAGTATTAGGGTTGTGCAGATTAGTTTAAGAAGCTAGAGTAGACGCTGCTTGTCCTGTCGAGCAAATCCACCGTTTTTTCCTTTGCTTCAGATCTTCAGCATCTGCACTGTGTTGCTCCAATGAGCCAGTACTATCTATGGACTAATATTTTTGAGTAAGTTTATTTTCTTTCACATTTGTGATTTTGAGAAACAAACACAGCATTTTCACATGGACAAAGTTCATTAGCTGGACACAGGATAACAATATAATTCATCAAAGCAAAAGTAATTGGCAAACCCGTCAAGATTACTGTCATGTTTAGTAAAGCATAGTTTTCACATTATAGCTCCAGATGAAAACATTCCAGGCACAGACGCAGAGGGGTTATTTTGAAAAGAACAGGAATGCCAGGAGAATTCATCCTGTCCGACAGGTTTTGTGGACCTGTGATGTTTACTGTTTTACCCTCAGATCAGATGAAATGAACATAATTATAGATCAATAGCAATATATTTTAAAGAATGCAAATTAAAAAAGTGATGCAAGCATGGTAATGTGAAATGAATTTGGGTAATTTAGTCTTCATCCCTGAGGGTTGCAAAGTGCCAAGACGTTGCTGAGGTGTTGTTATTCTAGTTTATTTTCGGGTCACAATGTTGCAGTGGAGGAGTTGTAGACAGACAGGTGGTGATGGGAGTGAAATTGGGAATAAATGTGGCAGGCTACAGGAAATTCAGGTCATCCTTGCCGACAGATTGCAAGTGCCCAGCAAAATGACCACTCAATCTGCGTTTCATTTCTCCAGTGTATACGACACCAAACTGTGAACACCGAATGCACTGATTGAATGAAGTGCAAGTGAATCGCTGTTTCATTTAGAATGATTATTTGAGGCGCATTTTGTTTTTCCTGGGTGACTACTAAATATGTAACATTTAACCATGGAACTTCCAAATGCCCTCACTGGTGTATGTCAGCACCCGAAGAAAACCCACTCGGGCACAGGGAGAACGTACTGTACAAACTCCGTACACACACCACCAGTAGTCACGATTGAACATGGGTCTCTGGTGCTGTAGGGCAACGTCCACCACTGCTCTACTGTGCCTAAAGGGGCTGTCCCATTTGGGCGACCTAATCCGCGAGTTAAAAAGAGTGCCTTCGACCTTCCAGCTCACCGGCACTCGCCTGGAAAGCCTCAAGCTGGACCGACCGTCCACGTTGAATCCGCGAGCTGGATCGACCGACCGCACACACACACACACACACACACGCGCACATGCGCACACACACGCACACGAGCACAACACACACGTGCACACACACACACACACACACACACACACACACACACACACACACACACACACACACACACACACACACACACGCGCACACACACGCGCACAACACACACGTGCACACACACACACACACACACACACACACACACACACACACACACACACACACACACACACACACACACACACACACACAAACACATCGCAATGGAGGGGGCCAGGGAAAGCGGGGGAGCGCTGTCTGAAATTCACACCAGCGATGAAGATGAAGGTAAAACGGATGCACATTAATGGTAAGTCCTTAAGACAGCATGGAGGGGGGGGGGGGCGAAGGGGAGAGAGGGGGAGAGAAGGGGAGAGAAGGGAGGGAGAGAAGGGAGGGAGAAGGGGAGAGAAGGTGTGGAGAAGGAGTGGAGATACTTTTAAGAGGTTTAATAAAGTGTAACGGGCATTTTACCAAGGTCTTCCTTGGTCCAGAAAACTCCAATGAGCCAATCAAAATGCCCGGTCAGTGAAGGAGATTACCTACGGCTGCCCTCGAGTGCCTGTAACTAAATAGCGACCCCACTCCTCTGCACTACGAGTTAAAAAGAACCATGCCGACCAAATTCTACTTGCCAAAACATTTTCAAAATGCTGAAATTTTTTCCACGACCTAGCTGTGGCCACGGGTATTCAGGAACTTCCATCGTGCATGAAGGAGAGATCCAGTGACCAAATAGGACCTCCTAGGACCACGTGTCGACCATGCTGCGAGTGAAGGTCGAAAACACTGTTATAAACTCGCAGATTAGGATGCCCAAGTGGGACAGCCCCTTAATAGTGTCCATCATGATGCTATTAAAACACCTGCCTCCCTGCTATGTACCGTCTATCTCTAGTATCCCTTTCCCCAGACTCTCACTCTGAAGAACTGTCTCAATCCAAAATGTCACCTATTCCTTTTCTCCAGATATGCTGACTGACCTGCTCAGTTATTTCAGCATGTTGTGTCTATCTTCAGTGTCAACCAGCATCTGCTGTTCTTTCCTACACATTTTGTCTGCTTCACTGAGAAATCTCCTCAAGGTATGCCTACATTGAAGAAGTTCTCCTCTCTATGACGAGAGTTCGGTAACATCCTCTCTCTTTGCTATGTACCCTCTATATCTCCCATTTCCCTTTCCTCTGACTCTCAGTCTGAAGAAGGGTCTCAACCCAAAAGGTCACCTATACATTTTCTACAGACATGTTGCCTGACTCGCTGAGTTATTCCAGCTTTTTACGTCTATCTTCAGTGTAAACCAGCATCTGCAGTTAATTCCTACACAATTGTCCTGTCTTTATAGGTGGAATACGACTCTCTTCTTGCAAGTCTCTGTTATATTTTTATGTGGGACCCCCGAATAGTCAACAGGAATTAGAAGAATTAATGTGCTGGAAGATTGTTAACAGCTGGAGGTCAAATAAGGTTGTTGTAGTAGGGTTGTTGTAACTTTCCTTATATAGACTGCGAAAATCATAGCATGAAGGGTTTAGATGGAGTGTAGTTCCTCAAAAGTGTTCATGAGAGTTTTCTTAAGCAGCAACGTGTGAGGGCAACGCTGGATCTAGCATTGGGAAATTCGGAAGGGCAAGTTAATGAAGTGTGCGTGTAGGAGCCCTTTGGGACCAGTGACCACAGTTCGAATAGGTTTCAGGTAGTTATGGATAGGGACTGAGAGGGTCCACGTGTTAAAATGCTCAACTGGGGTAAGGCCAATTTGAGGGTATGAGAGAAGGTTTCGCTCAAGTTGACTGGAGCAGGTCATTAGATGGGAAAGGACCATCGGCCAAGTGGGATGTTTTTAAAAGTGTACTGAAAAAGCTCTGGATGTGTACGTCCCCGTTAGAGTGAAGGACAAAGCAGGCAAACGCAAGGAAGCTTGGCTGACGAGTCAAATTGAGACGTTAATCAAAAACAAGAAGGTTGCACGGGACAGGTGTAGGCAGCTGGGATCAAGTGCATCCCTGGAGGAGTTTTGGGAGCTAAGGAATAAACTAAAAAAGGAAATCAGAAGGGCAAAAAGGGGCCAGGAGATAGCCCTGCCGGGTAGCATTAAGGATAATCCCAAAATATTTTACAAATACATGAGAGGGAAAAGGGTAGCTAGAGAGAGAGTGGAACCTCTCAGGAATCAAAGCGGTCATCTCTGCGTGGAGCCACAGGAGATGGGCAAGGTCCTCAATGAGTATTTCTCCTTGGTATTTACCGAGGAGAAAGCCAGTAGGACGGAGGAAATTGGAGCAGTCACTGGAAGTGTCTTGAGAGCAGTCAGGGTTATTGTCGAAGAAGTACTGAAGGTATTGTTGTATTTGAAGGTAGACAAATCTCCAGTGCTTGATCTGCTTTATCCGAGTACATTGTGGGAAACCAGAGAGGAAATTGCGGGAGCCCTGGTTGAAATTTACGAGTCGTCCTTAAATACAGGAGAGGTGCCGGAGGACTGGAGGGTGGCAAATGTTGTGCCTCTTTTCAAGAAGGGCTGCAGGGAAAATGCTGGGAACTATAGGCCGGTGAGCTTAACATCTGTAGTTGGTAAGTTAATGCAGCGTATTCTGAGGGATAGGATATACAGGCATTTGGATGGGCAAGGGCTGATTAGGGATAGTCAGCAGGGTTTTGTACATGGGAGGTCATGTGTCACAAATCTGATTGATTTTTTTGAAGATGTTACCAAAAATGTTGATGAAGGCAAAGCCGTAGATGTTGTGTACATGGACTGCAGTAAGGCGTTCGACAAGCTTCTGCATGGTAGGCTGCTCTGGAAGGTTTGATTGCATGGTATCCAAGGAGAGATAGCTGAATAGATACCCAATTGGCTCCATGGAAGAAAGCAGAGAGTAATGGAGGAAGGTTGCTCTCAGACTAGATGCCTATGACTAGTGGTGTGAGGTGGTCAACAAGGCTTTTGACACTTTGGCCTTCATCAATCAGAGTATTGAGTATAGTAGTTGGGAGGTCATATTGCAGTTGTATAATCCGTTGGTGAGACCGCATTTGGAATATTGTGTTCAGTTCTGGGCACCATGTTATTTGAAATATATTGTCAAGCTCAGAAAAGATTCATGAGGATGTTGCCAGGACTAGAGGGTGTGAGCTATAGGGAGAGGTTGAGTAGGCTGGGTCTGTATTCCATGGAGTGCAGGAGGATAAGGGGTGATCTTATAGAGGCGTATACGATCATGAGAGGAATAGATCGGGTAGATGCGCTGTCTTTTGCCCTGAGTAGGCGAATTGAGGACCAGAGGACATAGGTTCAAGGTGAAGGGGGAAATATTTAATAGGAATCCGAGGGATAACGTTTTCATACAAAGGGCGGTGGGTGTATGGAACAAGCTGCCAGAGGAGGTAGTTGAGGCTGGAACTATCCCATCAATTAAGAAACAGTTGGACAGGTAGAAACATAGAAACATAGAAACATAGAAATTAGGTGCAGGAGTAGGCCATTCGGCCCTTCGAGCCTGCACCGCCATTCAATATGATCATGGCTGATCATCCAACTCAGTATCCCGTACATGCCTTCTGTCCATACCCTCTGATCCCCTTAGCCACAAGGGCCACATCTAACTCCCTCTTAAATATAGCCAATGAACTGGCCTCGACTACCCTCTGTGGCAGAGAGTTCCAGAGATTCACAACTCTCTGTGTGAAAAAAGTTCTTCTCATCTCGGTTTCAAAGGATTTCCCCCTTATCCTTAAGCTGTGACCCCTTGTCCTGGACTTCCCCAACATCGGGAGCAATCTTCCTGCATCTAGCCTGTCCAACCCCTTAAGAATTTTATAAGTTTCTATAAGATCCCCTCTCAATCTCCTAAATTCTAGAGAGTATAAACCAAGTCTATCCAGTCTTTCTTCATAAGACAGTCCTGACATCCCAGGAATCAGTCTGGTGAACCTTCTCTGCACTCCCTCTATGGCAATAATGTCCTTCCTCAGATTTGTAGACCAAAACTGTAGGCAATAGTCCAGGTGTGGTCTCACCAAGACCCTGTACAACTGCAGTAGAACCTCCCTGCTCCTATACTCAAATCCTTTTGCTATGAAAGCTAACATACCATTCGCTTTCTTCACTGCCTGCTGCACCTGCATGCCTACTTTCAATGACTGGTGTACCATGACACCCAGGTCTCGCTGCATCTCCCCTTTTCCTAGTCGGCCACCATTTAGATAATAGTCTGCTTTCCTGTTTTTGCCACCAAAATGGATAACCTCACATTTATCCACATTATACTGCATCTGCCAAACATTTGCCCACTCACCCAGCCTATCCAAGTCACGTTGCAGTCTCCTAGCATCCTCCTCACAACTAACACTGCCCCCCAGCTTAGTGTCATCCGCAAACTTGGAGATATTGCCTTCAATTCCCTCATCCAGATCATTAATATATATTGTAAATAGCTGGGGTCCCAGCACTGAGCCTTGCGGTACCCCACTAGTCACTGCCTGCCATTGTGAAAAGGACCCGTTTACTCCTACTCTTTGCTTCCTGTTTGCCAGCCAGTTCTCTATCCACATCAATACTGAACCCCCAATGCCGTGTGCTTTAAGTTTGTATACTAATCTCTTGTGAGGTTCATAGACAGGACAGATTTGGAGGGATATGGATTAAGCGCAGGCAAATGGGATAATGTAGCTGTGACATTGTTGGCCTGTGTGGGTGAGTTGGGCCGAAGGGCCTGTTTCCACACTTTATCACACTATGACTATGGCCTATTCCACTTCTTGCTGCTCACAAGTGGTATTAGCAAGGCTCGACTTAATGTGAAGCTGAAGAACCCACGCAAGTCACATATGTCAGTGAATTACCGAGCCTGATGAATGAAAGTCCCCATTCATTATCGGTTTAACCAATTAGAATGCTAGGGTAAAGAGTTTCAAAGAGCACCCTCATTTTAACGTTTTCTTCCTTAACAACCAACAGATTAAAAAAATGTCAAAAGGTAGCAACAGAGAAGACACCTTTGTCATTATAGTTACCGCTCAGTTTAAGCATGCATTTAAATACCAGTGCCTGCCATGATGTTTAGGACAAAGACCCATCATTTATTTATTGACCTCTGTTCTCCCCAATTTGAGATTTGTAACAGAAAACATCACATGAGGTTCAGGTGCACATTGTCAGATTTTATTAAAGGTTTTTTTTATACATTTTGCTTTCACCATGTGGAAATTACAGCTGTGTTTATACATAGTCCCCCCTCCATTTCAGGGGACCATAATGTTTGGGACACATGGCTTCACAGGTGTTTGTAATTGTTCAGGGGTGTTTAAATGTCTCCTTAATGCTGGTATACGAGAGCTCTCAGCACCTAGTCTTTCCTCCAGTCTTTCTATCACCTTTGGAGACTTTTATTACTGTTTATCAACATGAGGACAAATGTTGTGCCAATGAAAGTCAAAGAAGCCATTATGAGACTGCGAAATAAGAATAAAACTGTGATCTACACTCAAGAATAATGCAGTATGACTTGGGACAGATTGGGTGAGTGGACAGATGCATGGCAGATGAAGTTTAATGCGGATAAATAATAATAATAATAATAATAATAATAATAATAATAATAATAATAATAATAATAATAATAATAATAATAATAATAATAATAATATATTTTATTGTCATTGCACATATGTGCAACGAGATTTGGTATGCAGCTTCCATCCGATGTCATAAATTAAACAACTAATAACATTTAGATTTAGATTTAGATACCCCGAGAAACATGATTTATAACAAGAACAATAAAACAGTGAAACAGTCAAAACAGTCTGAAGTGCAAATGTGTCTCTGCCGGGTCGATGTGCGATGTGACCATCCGAGGGAGACAGTTCATGGGGGGGGGCACTCAGCAGGGCCGGTTCAGAGCAGCGATAGATCTGGGGATGAAGCTGTTCCTGAGTCTGGAGGTGCGGGTGTAGAAGGCCTTGTAATGTCTGCCGGTAGGTCGGAGTTCGACTGTCCATTACAAGGGTGTGAGGAGTCTTTGTGGATGCTGATGGCCTTCCTGAGGCACCGTGTCTAGTAGATGCCCTCCAAGGCTGGTAGCGGTGTCCCAATAATCTTCTGCACTCTGTGGACGACGCGCTGAAGAGCTCTTTTCACCACCTCCGTGCAGCTGAGATACCACACAGAGATGCCAAATGTTAGGATGCTCTCTGTGGTGCAGCGGTTGTCAGCAGCTGTTGGGGCAGACCAGTCGTTTTCAATTTTCTCAGGAAGAACAGTCGTTGCTGTGCCTTCTTGACCAGCGCAGCGGTGTTGGTGGACAACGTGAGGTCCTCAGAAATAAGTGTGTCCAGAAACCTAAAGCTGGACACCCTCTCCACACTGTCCCCGTTGATGGAGATTGGGGCGTATTCTCCATTATGTGACCTCCTGAAGTCGATAATCAGCTCCTTGGTCTTGGAGATGTTTAGGGACAAGTTGTTACGTGCACACCAGTCCGCCAGGTTCCGCACCTCCGCTCTGTATTTTGTTTCATCACCGTTGATGATCAGCCTGATCACCGTTGTGTCGTCTGCAAACCTGATGATGGCGTTGGTGTTGAATGCAAGAACACAGTTGTGTGTGAAGAGGGAGTAGAGCATGGGGCTCAGTACACAGCCCTGTGGTGTGCCGTGCTCAGTGTGATAGTGGAGGACAAGTGCGGGCCCAGTCTCACTGCCTGCGGTCGCTCCGTCAGTAAATTCAGGATCCAATCACATATCGGCGAGCTGAGGCCTAGCTGATGGAATTTGGTGGTGAGCTTGGTGGGGATGACCGTATTGAATGCAGAGCTATAGTCTATGAAGAGCATCCTCACGTACGTGCCCTGTCTATCCAGGTGAGTCAGGACAGTGTGAAGAGCCAGATAGATGCCATCTTCTGTTGATCTAGTTGCCCTGTATACAAATTGATGAGAGTCCAGTGAGGCAGAGATGCTGGATTTAATGTGGTAGTCGACCAGCCTTTCGAATCACTTCATGGGAATTGGATTTAGGGCAACCGGGCGGTAGTCATTCAGGTTGGTGACTTTAGACTTTTTCGGCACGGCTCTATGGTAGCTGTTTTCAGGCACTTGGGGACCGTTGCCAGAGATAGAGACAGGTTAAAGATTCTCGTGAATACCTCCGCCAGCTGTACAGCACAGTCCTTTAGTACCCTTCCCTGGGCTCCATCCGGGCTTGCAGCCTTGCGTGGATTGATCCTACGCAGAGCGCACTGTACCTCCTGAGTGCTCAGTGATAAGGCCTGTCCCTCCGCCATGGCTGGGGTTATTCCACTCCTCCTGGTGGTGTTGCCAGTTTCGAAGCGGGCAAAGAAGGTGTTTAGTTCGTTGGCCAGTGCGATAACCATATAACCATATAACATATAACAATTACAGCACGGAAACAGGCCATCTCGACCCTTCTAGTCCGTGCCGAACACGTATTCTCCCCTAGTCCCATATACCTGCGCTCAGACCATAACCCTCCATTCCTTTTCCGTCTATAAAACTATCCAATTTATTTTTAAATGATAAAACCGAACCTGCCTCCACCACCTTCACTGGAAGCTCATTCCACACAGCCACCACTCTCTGAGTAAAGAAGTTCCCCCTCATGTTACCCCTTAATTCTCAAGTCATGTCCCCTTGTTTGAATTTTCCCTACTCTCAGTGGGAAAAGCTTATCTACGTCAACTCTGTCTATCCCTCTCATCATTTTAAAGACCTCTATCAAGTCCCCCCTTAACCTTCTGCGCTCCAAAGAATCAAGCCCTAACTTGTTCAACCTTTCTCTGTAACTTAGTTGCTGAAACCCAGGCAACATTCTAGTAAATCTCCTCTGTACTCTCTCTATTTTGTTGACATCCTTCCTATAATTAGGCGACCAAAATTGTACACCATACTCCAGAATGGGCCTCACCAATGTCTTGTACAATTTTAACATTACATCCCAACTTCTATACTCAATGCTCTGATTTATAAAGGCCAGCACACCAAAAGCTTTCTTTACCACCCTATCTACATGAGATTCCACTTTCAGGGAACTGTGCACAGTTATTCCCAGATCCCTCTGTTCACCTGCATTCTTCAATTCCCTACCATTTACCTTGTACGTCCTATTTTGATTTGTCCTGCCAAGATGTAGCACCTCACACTTATCAGCATTAAACTCCATCTGCCATCTTTCAGCCCACTCTTCCAACTGGCAAAAATCTCTCTGTAGACTTTGAAAATCTACTTCATTATCCACAACCCCACCTATCTTAGTATCATCTGCATACATACTAATCCAATTTACCACACCATCTTCCAGATCATTGATGTACATGAAAAACAACAGTGGACCCAACACAGATCCCTGTGGCACCCCACTAGTCACTGGCCTCAAACCTGACAAACAACCATCCACCATTACTCTCTGGCTTCTCCCATTCAGCCACTGTTGAATCCATCTTGCTACTCCACCATTAATACCCAACCATTGAACCTTCTTTACCAACCTTCCATGAGGAACCTTGTCAAAGGCCTTACTGAAGTCCATATATACAACATCCACTGCTTTACCCTCATCAATTTCCCGAGTAACCTCTTCAAAAAATTCAAGAAGATTAGTCAAACATGACCTTCCAGGCACAAATCCATGTTGACTGTTCCTAATCAGACCCTGTTTATCCAGATGCTTATATATATTATCTCTAAGTATCCTTTCCATTAATTTGCCTACCACTGACGTCAAACTAACAGGTCTATAACCATATAAACCATATAACCATATAACCATATAACCATATAACAATTAGCGCACGGAAACAAGCCATCTCGGCCCTACAAGTCCGTGCCGAACAATTTTTTTCCCTTAGTCCCACCTGCCTGCACTCATACCATAACCCTCCATTCCCTTCTCATCCATATGCCTATCCAATTTATTCTTAAATGATACCAACGAACCTGCCGCCACCACTTCCACTGGAAGCTCATTCCACACCGCTACCACTCTCTGAGTAAAGAAGTTCCCCCTCATGTTACCCCTAAACTTCTGTCCCTTAATTCTGAAGTCATGTCCTCTTGTTTGAATCTTCCCTATTCTCAAAGGGAAAAGCTTGATCACATCAACTTTGTCTATCCCTCTCATCATTTTAAAGACCTCTATCAAGTCCCCCCTTAACCTTCTGTGCTCCAGAGAATAAAGACCTAACTTATTCAACCTATCTCTGTAACTTAGTTGTTGAAACCCAGGCAACATTCTAGTAAATCTCCTCTGTACTCTCTCTATTTTGTTGACATCCTTCCTATAATTGGGCGACCAAAATTGTACACCATACTCCAGATTTGGTCTCACCAATGCCTTGTACAATTTTAACATTACATCCCAGCTTCTATACTCAATGCTCTGATTTATAAAGGCTAGCATACCAAAAGCTTTCTTTACCACCCTATCTATATGAGATTCCACCTTCAAGGAACTATGCACGGTTATTCCCAGATCCCTCTGTTCAACTGTATTCTTCAATTCCCTACCATTTATCATGTACGTCCTATTTTGATTTGTCCTGCCAAGGTGTAACACCTCACATTTATCAGCATTAAACTCCATCTGCCATCTTTCAGCCCATTTTTCCAAATGGCCTAAATCACTCTGTAGACTTTGGAAATCCTCTTCATTATCCACAACACCCCCTATCTTGGTATCATCTGCATACTTACTAATCCAATTTACCACCCCTTCATCCAAATCATTGATGTACATGACAAACAACAAAGGACCCAACACAGATCCCAGAGGCACCCCACTAGTCACCTGCCTCCAACCCGACAAACAGCCATCCACCATTACCCTCTGGCTTCTCCCATTCAGCCACTGCTGAATCCATCTTGCTATTCCTGCATTTATACCCAACAGTTTAACCTTCTTAACCAACCTTCCATGAGGAACCTTGTCAAAGGCCTTACTAAAGTCCATATAGACAACATCCACTGCTTTACCCTCATCAATTTCCCGAGTAACCTCTTCAAAAAATTCAAGAAGATTAGTCAAACATGACCTTCCAGGCACAAATCCATGTTGACTGTTCCTAATCAGACCCTGTTTATCCAGATGCTTATATATATTATCTCTAAGTATCCTTTCCATTAATTTGCCTACCACTGACGTCAAACTAACAGGTCTATAACCATATAAACCATATAACCATATAACCATATAACCATATAACAATTAGCGCACGGAAACAAGCCATCTCGGCCCTACAAGTCCGTGCCGAACAATTTTTTTCCCTTAGTCCCACCTGCCTGCACTCATACCATAACCCTCCATTCCCTTCTCATCCATATGCCTATCCAATTTATTCTTAAATGATACCAACGAACCTGCCGCCACCACTTCCACTGGAAGCTCATTCCACACCGCTACCACTCTCTGAGTAAAGAAGTTCCCCCTCATGTTACCCCTAAACTTCTGTCCCTTAATTCTGAAGTCATGTCCTCTTGTTTGAATCTTCCCTATTCTCAAAGGGAAAAGCTTGATCACATCAACTTTGTCTATCCCTCTCATCATTTTAAAGACCTCTATCAAGTCCCCCCTTAACCTTCTGTGCTCCAGAGAATAAAGACCTAACTTATTCAACCTATCTCTGTAACTTAGTTGTTGAAACCCAGGCAACATTCTAGTAAATCTCCTCTGTACTCTCTCTATTTTGTTGACATCCTTCCTATAATTGGGCGACCAAAATTGTACACCATACTCCAGATTTGGTCTCACCAATGCCTTGTACAATTTTAACATTACATCCCAGCTTCTATACTCAATGCTCTGATTTATAAAGGCTAGCATACCAAAAGCTTTCTTTACCACCCTATCTATATGAGATTCCACCTTCAAGGAACTATGCACGGTTATTCCCAGATCCCTCTGTTCAACTGTATTCTTCAATTCCCTACCATTTATCATGTACGTCCTATTTTGATTTGTCCTGCCAAGGTGTAACACCTCACATTTATCAGCATTAAACTCCATCTGCCATCTTTCAGCCCATTTTTCCAAATGGCCTAAATCACTCTGTAGACTTTGGAAATCCTCTTCATTATCCACAACACCCCCTATCTTGGTATCATCTGCATACTTACTAATCCAATTTACCACCCCTTCATCCAAATCATTGATGTACATGACAAACAACAAAGGACCCAACACAGATCCCAGAGGCACCCCACTAGTCACCTGCCTCCAACCCGACAAACAGCCATCCACCATTACCCTCTGGCTTCTCCCATTCAGCCACTGCTGAATCCATCTTGCTATTCCTGCATTTATACCCAACAGTTTAACCTTCTTAACCAACCTTCCATGAGGAACCTTGTCAAAGGCCTTACTAAAGTCCATATAGACAACATCCACTGCTTTACCCTCGTCAATTTCCCTAGTAACCTCTTCAAAAAATGCAAGAAGATTAGTCAAACATGACCTTCCAGGCACAAATCCATGTTGACTGTTCCTAATCAGACCCTGTTTATCCAGATGCTTATATATATTATCTCTAAGTATCTTTTCATTAATTTGCCCACCACTGAAGTCAAACTAACAGGTCTATAATTGCTAGGTTTACTCTTGGAACCCTTTTTAAACAATGGAACAACATGCGCAGCACGCCAATCCTCGGGGACTATTCCCGTTTCTAATGACATTTGAAATATTTCTGTCATCGCCCCGGCTATTTCTACACTAACTTCCCTCAATGTCCTAGGGAATATCCTGTCAGGACCTGGAGACTTATCCACGTTTATATTTCTCAAAAGTGTCAGTACTTCCTCTTCTTTGAATCTCATAGTTTCCATAGCTACTCTACTTGTTTCCCTTACCTCACATAATTCAATATCCTTCTCCTTGGTGAATACCGAAGAAAAGAAATTGTTCAATATCTCCCCCATCTCTTTTGGCTCTGCAGATAGCTGTCCACTCTGACTCTCTAATGGACCAATGTTATCCCTCGTTATCCTTTTGCTATTAATATAGCTGTAGAAACCCTTTGGATTTACTTTCACCTTACTTGCCAAAGCAACCTCATATCTTCTTTTAGCTTTTCTAATTTGTTTTTTAAGATTCTTTTTACATTCTTTATACTCCTCAAGCACCTCATTTACTCATGCTGCCTATAATTATTGTAGATCTCCCTCTTTTTCCGAACCAAGTGTCCAATTCCCCTTGTAAACCATGGCTCTTTACAATTTTTACTATTTCCTTGCAATCGAATAGGGACATAAAGGTTCTGTACTTTTAAAATGTCACCTTTAAATGTACTCCATTTGTACTCCACAGCTTTCCCATAAAACAAACTGTCCCAATTTACTCCTTTTAAATCCTATCGCATCTCCTCAAAGTTAGCCTTTCTCCAATCAAAAATCTCAACCCTAGGTCTGACCCTCTGACCCTCTCCATAAATATATTGAAACTAATGGTATTGTGATCACTGGTCCCGAACTGTTCCCCAACGCATACCTCTGCCACCTAACCTGTCTCATTTCCTAACAGGAGGTCCAGCACCGCCCCTTCTCTAGTAGGTACTTCCAAAGATCCTATAGCTCCTCTATAATCTTTGGGTACTTCTATGTATTGCTGCAAAAAACTATCCTGCACACATTTTACAAACTCCAACCCATCCAGCCCATTTACAGAATGTGTTTCCCAGTCTATGTGTGTAAAATTGAAATCTCCCACAATCACTACCTTGTGCTTACTGCTAAAATCTGCAATCTCCTTACATATTTGCTCTTCCAATTCTCGATCCCCATTTGGCGGTCTATAATAATAATAATGTTTTGTTTATAGGGAAGGTGCATTTTAATGAACATTTGCATGTAAATATGCGAGATTGTAGCTAATTTCCATCTCTAGTCCTATAAGTGTTGCTACCCCTTTCCCATTTCTCAGTTCCACCCAAATAGCCTCCCTAGACGAGCCCTCTAATCTATCCTGCCAAAGCACTGCTGTAATATCTTTCACTGATAAGCGATATCACCGTGGGGGCAGGCGGGGCTGCTTTTGTAGTCAATGATGTCCCTGACACCCTGCCACATGCGGTATTAAAGTAGTCTTCCACCCTTTGCCTGTGGATGCCTTTGGCCTTTTTTATACTTTTGTTCAGGTTCGACCTGGCCGCACTGTAGGCAGAAGTGTCCCTGGATTTAAAGGCATTGTTGCGTGCCCTTAGCAGATTCTGAACCTCCTTGTTCATCCAGGGTTTCCGGTTCGGGAACATCTTTATTTGCTTGTCCACTGTGATAGTCTCCACACAGCAGTTGATGTAAGAGAGCACAGTGGATGTGTACTCCTCCAAGTCTACCTCTGTACCACTGGTAGCCTGTTGTGCAAAGATCCCAGTCGGTGCGATCAAAGCAGTCCTGGAGTTGTAGGGTGGCATCCTCGGGCCATATTTTGACCGTCCTTATTGCAGGTTTGGTCTTGCGGATGTGGGGTTTGTATGCAGGCAGTAGAAACAGTGAGAGGTGATCGGATTGTCCCAGGGATGGGCAGGGGAGAGCTCTGTAAGCGTCCTTGATGTTGGTGTACACTTTATCCAGCGTGTTTGAGCCCCTAGTAGGGCACTGCACATGCTGGTGGAATTTGCGGAGTGTGGTACGTAGGTCGACCTGGTTAAAGTCCCCTGCAACAATGAAGGCACCGTCGGGGTGAGCATCCTGCTGCTTACTGATGGCTGAGCGCAGCTGTGCTAGCGCTAGGTTAGCATTAGCCTGTGGTGGGATGTATATGGCCATGATGATAACCACAGTAAACTCCCGAGGCAGGTAAAACGGCCTACATTTAATCACTGGGTATTCCAGGTCTGGGGAACAGAAGCTC